>NC_072465.1:1112500-1267500 GCF_027596085.1 Anoplopoma fimbria | reverse complement strand
GTGTGTGTGTGTGTGTGTGTGTGTGTGTGTGTGTGTGTGTGTGTGTGTGTGCATGGCCATGCATGTGCTTGCATGCATGTACATATTAATAAAAAACACTTTATTGACAGACGCTGTGCTCCCGATACAAAAGAAGTCTGAATTCCAAGTCTGGAATTCATTAAGGACACTTTAGAATACAACAAGACAACAAGATCAAATACTGAATACAGGTTGAAGGCTTGAAAAGTTTAAACCGTTTTACTCAAACTCAGTTCCACACATAATAAAATATTCAAGTTAACTCCTAATTAAAAGAGGCTTCCATTATCTTGACACAAGCATGAATAATCACTGCATACCCGAAACTTCTGCACAACATCATTCAAAAACAGTTTTTCCACAAATATCAAAGATAACTGTTGACAAAGACATTGAACTGGTTAAAAAAAACAACTTTAATTGTTTGTCCTTGAGCATTATTTGAGTACAGAATAACATTGATACATTCCCTCCAAAATATAGCCATGAGGAAAGATTGAGATCTTTAGACCACCTGAGCACAGAAGACAGAATTTCACCAGCCTTTGGTGACTGAAAATACATCCCAACCTCTATTCAATGACTACAATGTTGACAGTTTGTCTGGTGCTCAGAAGGAGGAGCAAGGCTACTGATAAAATGACATTAACCGACAGCAACAACATGTTTTACTCCACCAGGAGCATCCATTATCCAATTAAAACATATTGATTAAGAGGGAAAGATAATGGAGAGAGAGTTTTATACATCTGGTAAAAGAAAATAATATATATATTATTATTATACCTCCAGTGAGTCAGAACCATAAGATCTCTCCTGTAATGCAATGCACATAGGGGACAGTTTAAGCGATGCGCGTATCCTTTTCAATGTCGCCCTAAGGGTTCACCGGGTGAGAGGGAGTGAGAGGGTGGAGCTGTGTGTGTGTGTGTGTGTGTGTGTGTGTGTGTGTGTGTGTGTGTGTGTGTGTGTGTGTGTGTGTGTGTGTGTGTGTGTGTGTGTGTGTGTGTCAGGAAACAGGATGGCTTCAGAAGATTTATCACTGCTTGATCAGGTTGCGAGTGACTTACTGCTGTCCCCCCCCTCCTCTGCCCAGGGGCCAGGGTGGTATATCAGCCTCTATATGACACACGCACACACACTCACACACACACACACACACACACACACACACACACACACACACACACACACACACACACACACACACACACACACACACACACACACGTACACGTGCATGAGCACACACATAGCAGGGCAGTATATCAGCTTGTCTGCGACAGGCTCTGTGTGTGTCTCTCCCATCATCTGGCCATTAGACAGTAATGGCTGGGAGAGGAGAGTAGGGTTTCCCTGTGGGCTCAATACAACAGCATTTATTACACACAACAGAAGCACCATCCTGGCCCTGCCACTCACCAGAGAGACAGAGAGGGGAGGGAGGGAGAAAAAAAAAATTGGAGGGGGGTTTAGGGAATAGATAGCGTGTCAGGAGTTCAGGGGAACTTTGTGTACTCTGTTGTTTAGATGTTTATGCACGTCTGGATGCGTGTGTGGTTGAACAGAAACCGTGTAACCTTTGACAGAAGAAATGACAGAATAGCATAATACATGCCCTTGCTCATAAGACTTTTTTTTCACAGCAGGCAATACCGCTTGTCACAGTAGAAAAAGCACAGTGTTACTAATAACATTAACGCTGGCGCTGTTCTATTGGAGCATCCCAGTAAGCCATGACAGTGTGACAGAGAGCCAGCGTGCACAATACCAGGACCCTGAAACCGAAGCACCTAAATGAAAATGGAATTTCGGTCGTCATTTATTTGATTATTTACACATACAGTGTGCTCTTTCTATTATGACCTATGTCCATGAGAGGCCTATTCAATACACTCAGGGGAGTTGCTAATGTTAGCATATATTGGCAAACTGTGCAACTTTGTTGACTTTGTAACCCTTCCTGTGCACTCCTCTTGCACTGTGCTTTAACATGCCACAGATAAATATTTGAGTAGTTTTATGGCAAAATTAGAACAAGAAGTAAACACATACGTATACCTCACAGAGATACATCTTACTCCACTAGCTCTCAGTCAGGTCGCTTAATGTTTTTAAAGGGATACTTCAACATTTTGGGAAATATTCTTATTTACTTTCTTTCATAGAGTAAGAGAATGACATTGATAATGTGTGTGCGTAAGGTACCATGTCGGAGTCAGGACATGGTTAGCCTAGCCTAGCCTAGCCTAGAGATTGGAGGCAAAGGAAACAGGTAGCCTGACTTGGTTCAAACATCAAAAATATATCTACCAATTCTCATAAAGCTATTTTGTTTTCACAGTGTGTTGTGCTATCATGTTAACTCTACTCAACATATTTAGTCAGCTGTTGGAAGGCATATTTTTTAAGCCAAGGCTAGCCGTTTCCCCTTGCGGTCTAAAGGATACTGATCTTTTCAGCATAATTTTAAAAGAAAACAAATAAGCACATTTCCCCCAAAATTTAACATTTAAACATTAAAGCAACTGACTGAAGAAAGTCAAGAAATTAAGGAAAATTATAAATGCCAGTATGGTGCAACTAACACAATGGCCACTGTACAGACAAGTTGCATTGTTCAGCAAGGGAAATGAGGCTGAACACTGAAGATGACCGGTTACACAAAAGACAAAAGAGCATGAAACAAAACTATTTCAAATAACAGAACATAGCTTATTCAATGACAGATAATAAATTCCTTCCTAGGTGCTCCTGATACCGCTCTTAGGTTCCCCTGAGCGAGTCTCCTCTGTCACCACCTCAGCAGGATTAAGAGGCGTGAAAAAGAAGCGCTTCACATGCGGGACACAGGGACGTACATCATGTTAGCGTCGCACAAAACATGAACGAATGGGCTGTAATTCCCCAGTTTAAGTCCCTTATTTCCATTTTGTCATGTCTGAGCGCCTGTCATGCTTTTGAACAAACATTGACATAATTAAAATGCAAATGCAGTTTGGTGGTGGAGGAGACGGAGAGAGATCTCTAAGCTGATATGCACACAGATACAGAAGCCCAGAAGAAGAAACACACACGTGCAAAACACTCACAAACCCTTACAGACAACACACATAAGCAGAAACTCTGCGTGTCGATATAGCAAACGTTGATAAAGGTTCAGAAACAAATTCGCTGTTTGATCAGAAAACTATTGAGGACCGTGTAAGGGGGGTTTTTGTGCTGATCCTCTAAATGCACTGTTGTGTACGTCTGGATGTGTATGAATGTACATACACACACATACACATACACACACACAGGGCTCCGTGGGCTTCAGGCTCCCCAGCCCCTGGCCTTTATTAAGAGCAGTTGTTTGATGAGAAAAGGAGCCGGCCTTCACTCCAGGGCCCGGCAGAAGCCTGGGGAGTGGGTAAGTGGGTTAACCCAGAGGCCCAGACAAAGCCTGAGGAATGGATAAGTGGGTCACCCGCCCTCAACTGAACACTCAAAGGATCCACTCTGACTCCTCTCCCTTTTATTATTAGAGCTGGTCTAATGTGTGAAGGGACCTCAGGAAGGAACACAGCACTCATCTCTGCATGAGCGAGTGAGCCTGTGTGTGTGTGTGTGTGTGTGTGTGTGTATGGGTATGTGCATGCATGCATGTGTGTACGTGTTCTTGCGACAAAAGCACAGAAAATGCAGTGGTCCTTGAAGACACTGAGCAACAAGAAATACCAAGTTCAAGGCTCCTACACAGGAACGTAGTGCTGTTATATAGTGTGAACGACACAGGAGAAACTGATACACAAGGAAAAGTGGCATTTCATGTGAAAGATCCTTACACCTTGGACACCATGGGGTCAGGCATGTTGAGAAAATGTGGGCACGGAAAAGCCCATTATGATGCTGTCACTCAGGTCAGACATAGCTGAAACACTTCTAAAATATGTTCTAGCATGGTATTTCTTCAAAATTGCCTGTCAGAATTTTTACTTTATGCCATTTCCTTCCTTCATTAATCGGTTCATCCTTGAATCCAGGTGGACGTGCACGAGAACGTGCACGAGAACGGGAAGACGTACAACCCGAAACACACTGCCATCAAAAAGACTCAAATAGGAAACCTATAACAGTCATGTTTACAATGTTAATGTACCTGTTTTACCTGAAAAACAAACACTTTTTCAGTCATAGCTGTCCTCTTGAATGTATCCTACTTTGGCACAGTGATATCTGGCACAACATTTAGCAAAAAAAAAAAAAAGTTTTTTTACATTTTTACTTTCAGAAGTCAGAACATTTTGGGACAAAAGCTTCAAAATACAGAAATGTATCAATCACTGAAAGCATCTTTCTACATTGGTAAACATTACTTCAGATTTAAGCGCCACCTATTGGTTACTCACGACCACTGCTGTTACTACCCAATTGCTAGTGCATTGTCTCATAAGCAACGGACACCAGTGCTAGTATTGTCCTAGCACATCCAGGAAGTAAAGCTTAACTACTACAGTGTACCACCACATGGTGCGGCACGGTGCACAACACACACACACACACACGCACACACACACAGAGGCACATACTTCATCCCGGAGATCAGCAGGAGGATCAAGTGTAAAGTCTCTTGAGTCATGGAAAGGCCTTTGATGAAAAAGAACACAAACAGGGAAACCACACAAACAGAAAACACACGCAGGTTCACACACACACACTCACACAGGTTCACACACACACACACACACACACACACACACACACACACACACACACACACACACACACACACTTATTCACTAATTTCCTCCTAACTGTAATTATGTTCTCACCGCAGTCTCAATAAGATTTACTTTTGTTCATCAGGTTATTCATTTATTCATCTGGTAGTATCTGGTTTCCTGTCATTTGTTAGGCGTTGCAAGATTAATGAATGACTTTTACTCCACTAATTTTGAGTGACATCCAACATGCATACACACACACACACACACACACACACACACACACACACACACACACACACACACACACACGCAAACACACACATAGACATAGAGTTCCCACATAAACAAACAGAGTGGGTCTTTGTATTCTGCTGCACATCACCACAACACAGATCAACAGTCCCTGAGGTAACGGCCAAAATAAAGATCTCATTACTTTACTCTCTCTCTCTCTTTCTCTCTCTCTCTCTCTCCCTCTCTCTCACCATGGCTTGTCAGCTGCCAGACCCTGACGTCTCCTTTCATGTTGGCCAGGCCTCTGAGAGGAGCTGAGAGATGCTGAGAGGCGCACAGAGCCTCCCAGGGCTTTGAGCAGCGTTTGATTCCTGCTAGATAATAGCTGGTTCACTGTCAGCCCCGGGATGATCAGTTAAATCCTTAATCACTGCCTGTCCACTTGCATGACAGTTATTTTAGGGCTCTTTTTCTGGACCTTGTCTTCTCTCTTTCCAGCTCTCCACCTCCCTCTCTCTCACATGAAAAGTAATCCCACAACAGAAGCAACAGAAAACAGCATGCTGTGGACGGGGTTAGGGATGGAGGGATGGCATAAACGGGATGGAGGCCGCTTCATTTCTGCTGAAGGTATACAAGTGGCGTCTATAATGTCGTTGGTGTCTATGGCTCATTCTTTCTACATGAAGAGGGCAAAAGAAGAACAGAGACAGGTGAAGTTAGAGGAGAGTTGGAACCAAAAGGGGAAGAAGAGTCGAGACAAGTGCAAAGCGCAAACTGAGAGGAACTTGTCTTTGACCTGTCAGTATTAAGACAAAAGGAGGAGGACCGGCTCTCCTTCTTCTCCACTTTCCTGTACCTGCCTGTTCTTAAAGGACATTCAAAGCCGAGCAGAGAGACAGTGAAGGCGTTGTCTGTCAGACTGTCCTGTAACGGTGTCACGGGCTGAGCGGCACAGGGAGATGAGCGTTCGATGTTCATGTCCAATCCAGGGCCTTGATCAAGGCTGCTCCACAGCCAGGTGCTGTCACCGCTGACAGCCTCACCTCCACCCCCACCCCCTCTGTCTGAGGGTGGAGGGCATTTCTCTTTGACAACGACTGAGGTTTTGGGGGTAAGGCTGGTGGGGGGGATACTGCAGTTTGACTACAGAGGAATCACAGAAAGTTTTGGACAACCTGGACATTGACGTTGTTGAGTGGGTGTGCTAAATGATCAGGTCTTTAAATCCCCCATAACCTGAGAGGCAGAGCTTCAGGGTTACAGTTTTGCTGCACTTGAAGTAAGTTCAGAAGTTTGGGATCACATCACGAGTCAAGTATGAAGTACGTAACAATTGTTTTTTGTAGAGTATTGGTTAAGACATAGCTTGGATTGTTGTGATCTTGTTGTGAAGTTTTTTTTTAAGATTTTAACATTTTCAGCTATTGTTTAAAAAAGAAAAATGGCCAAAAATTGTGCATAAAAATGTTCTTACTTTGCGCACAAAATAAGTGCGTACACAAAACTACCGTCAGATTCATAATGTGTGCACCGGCAAATGTTGTTCTTTTCACCGTGTGTATATGTTAGTAAATCAGATAAATTTGAAATTGACAGGCACGCATCAGAATCCTGCCACGGCCCCATTTGTCTATATGAAGAAAGATGTTTGCCTAGAGGTTTGTCAAGGAAAAAGCTGTGTGATTGTGTCATTGAATATTGCAATAGACAGTTGAAGCTTATTTCCAAAACCTTAATTGAAGCTTAACAATATATTTTAATTCTAATAATAATTGATGAGAATGAATGGGGGGTCAATTTCATTGTAATTTAATACATATGGCTTGCGCATTAGTACACTAACGGTTTTAAATATTGTTGTCTATTAAAGCTTTTTTATTAAATGCAGTTTTAATATGAGATGCATTTAGGTAAAAAGGGTGTGTTAACACATGCTGTGTCACATTCTAAATTTGTTCTTAAATTCAAGTAAGAAAATATCTAAGAATCCCTAAGTGAATAAGCCCAGTGTGCTTCATGTTGGATATCAAATTGGCACTAGTTCTGACCTGACAACAATGGTATGGATTTGATTTGATCTTGACTTAGAGTTATACATTTAGATTCATACTTGAGTTCAGTAGAATTTCTTTTTATTCTTGTCCATTATTTCTCTCAGTCATTTTAATATTGTACTCAACAAATTAAATGCTGGGATCTCTGAATGGGTCAGCATTGTTCAAAACAAATAAGTCAGATGGGACAAGGAGTTGAAGCAGTCAGATGTTCATACATGTTTAAAAAAAGAAACTGACTAGCCAGAGTTATTTCAGAGAGAAGACAAAGACAGACGATAGAAATTATAACTTAAAGTTTCAGCTGTCAGACTTTGTCCCGTCTTACAGATATATCACTGCAGTGTCATTCTGCAGAAAACAACATCCTGATAAAATACATTGATGTCTTCTGTTTCTCTTAAATGCTCCCATCTATCCCTCTCCTCCTCCCTCTCCTGTTCTCATGTGCACCACTGTGTGTACAGAATGATGGTATTGTGGCTGTGCTGTAAAAGGCCGACCGCACTCCATTGCCTCATTTCCACGAGTCTTGACCTTTAACCCTGTTGATTCTGACTGGCGGCCCTTTGCTGTAAGTCACAGGATAGTCAATAGAATCAGAGCACAGCTGGAGGTCAGAGGGTCACAGACGCACCATGTATGGAATTCCATAGAACCAGAGAGGTCAGAGGTCATGCTCAATCACAGTCAACACAGAGCAAAGAATCTGGAGGCTCAGCCAAAACAGGACAACATCGACCGGGAGAAAGACACAGAGGAACAAATTAAACAGAAGGAGAATGATTTAAACTTAATTGTATATTTGTTCTGCCATTTATTCCCCATTGATGTTACGAATAAATCACCAAGTACACATAGCAGTCTGTCAGTCAGTCAGTTAGACCATAAGCCAGGTGACACTTTCTTGCTCTGAGGATGGAGAGGGTGGCTGCTTATTTTTGAAGGTTGTGGCCCTGATTCTAATGTAATCAGTACATATTTTTGGGAAATTGCTCTCACAGAAGTGTAAAACACCATCTCACCTTCGTATAGCGTGCATATCTCAGTGGACGGCTTCAATTATCGTCCTTGGAGAAAACAAGTGCAAACAGTTGCCCCTGAGCAGTTTGCCAGAACTTTACCTGAAACATTTACAGTGACGCAAGCTCAACGCTACCAGAAGAGGATGAGGAGAACGTGGAAGAACATGTTGAGGGTTGAATAGACACGGCTGATGAATTTAAAAGAATGCAGTTTGTTGTGCACAAACAGGATAGGTGCACTTTTTTTTTCAATTTTCTGTTGTTTAGTATCAATGTTTCTTGATTAGTAAAATATTTGTGGTGTGTGATTGTAATGGTGACAATGATAATGAGTGTAGTATGAGCCCAATGTATGTCCCATATGCCTTTGTAGGTGCAGAATATAATAGAAAATGAAAATGTCTAAATGTATTAAATGTAATTATATTTTGGTACCACTGGTAACCTCCAGTATACACCATTTATTACATGTTTATATATTGCTTATTAAAGCATGATAGTTAAAAGAAAGTGTATCCAACATACTAAGCATAATATTACTAAGTAATTGTGTTTATTTACATAAAAAATAATCCCATGACTTTTGCAGTTTTTTCTTTATTGCTACCAGACCTGCAGCTAAGCAAGTGAGTGTTTGTGCTCCACAGTGAAATTACTACAGTCAATAAAATATTAAGGCTCAGACACTCAACACCAACATGAAAGAACTAGCAGTGATAAAGGCTGACTGTTGCCTCGCATGAGTCTTTGCCATAAAGTTGCACTTGAACACACAGCAAGGACTACAGCTAACGATCAACTAGCTTGAGCATTCTGCGCCTGCGTGAAAAGGAAATAACTCTCCATACGTGCAGGAGGTAGTCTGCATTCATCATTCAAAAAATGGAGAGTGGAAGACCTAGGTGTGTGGATATACTAGACAACTGCTTTTGAATACTATAGCACTGTCTCTCATCACTTCGCTTCAGTCCAGATGGCGATGTTATTGAAATTATCGTCTGAGATGAAGATGAAAAACATGAGAAGAGCTTTCTGTGTGTTCTCTATTTACTTCAGTTGTTTGCTCGCATCTGTTTCTCAGTAGTGCAAAAAGTGCGGGACACATTACAAAAACCAGGCCAGAAAACCTTACAGAGGGCCCGACAATGGCCGAACCCGGACCGTCGGCCTGGCGTGTCACAGCCTTTAGTCCCATTAACAGGTGTGCTCAACATAGCATTGTCCATGGATATGTATTAGGGGCTACAGTAGATGTCTGGCTGTGTTTGGTGGGTCCCAGGAGTATTTTCTCACCACTGACCCATCAGGTCAGTAGCCCCTCTGTGACCCTCATATACAAATGAAGCACTATGTGTCTGTCAGAGTGCTGTATGAGTTTGAAAGGTGTGCGAGTGTGTCTGTGTGTGTGGTGTATACATGTGTGTCTTAGTCTGTGAAGGGTCCCAGAGGTGCCCTAGCTGCCTAAGCCACTTCTGCAGATCTGTGGAAAGTTCATCAAGAGGTTTTTTTTCTCAATCTATGGGTGAGAGGGTGTGCGTGTGTGTACGTGTGTGTGTGTGTGTGTGTGTGTGTGTGTGTGTGTGTGTGTGTGTGTGTGTGTGTGTGTGTGTGTTGTCTCTGTGGGAGCATGCTGGCTGCGTCTGCTGCTTAACACTCACTTTCATCACGCACACGCTCAGAAGTGACAGTCCCTGTCTCTACAAAGGGATTTAGAATATCACCAAGAGACCTGCCATCTCTTTTTCTCTCTCACACACACACACACACACACACACACAAACATGTAGAAATACCAGCACAAAGCTCGCTACAAAGGAATTCATGATGTCACCCAGAGACGTAACTTAGTTCCACATAATTTCCCATTATTCCTCCTAATGAATCTTAAAACAAGATAGTGGCTGTTAAATTACTCTCCCCTTCCATCTTCTCCCCTCTCCTCACCTCTCCTCATCTTTATTCACTGTCATCCCCGGCAAATCTCCCCTCCATCCCGCTCCCTATTGACACGTATCCCCAGAACGCACATGCAAACACCGGGCCCACAAAGGCCTAAGCGCCTAAGCTAACAACCGATACACAAAAACACAACAACAAAGCAGTTGTTGTCAGGTTGTTAAGTCCCTGCCACTGTTTCCAAGGGTCGGGGAGACGGCAAGCAGACAGAAAGAGGGAGAACAGGATGAGATGGGCTTTGGAGAATAAAAGACGGCTAATCCCTGCATTTGGATATGAGAAACGCAGGCCCGCAGGAGAACGCATCAAAGCCGGCGCTAAATTAGCCTACATACAGAGAGCGAGAGGAGAGAAGAGACGGAGGGAGAGAGAGAGGCCGCCGATTTGAGACAGTGTGTGAGAGGAGCAGGGAGAGCTAGTCTCCTAGGGCCCAGATTAGCAACACACACTCATTATTCTCCAGCACTGCTGTTGCACACAAACACACATGCACACCCACAGCCATGCACACAGATTAGAAACATACACTCATTATTCTGTCTCAGTGGGACGCTAAACCCTAAAATCCAGCACGCTTGCTGAGAACACTTGCATGGAAACTGGCTAACGGAGTAGCCTAACGGGGCCCCAGCACTGCCTTTGTAGCGGTGCATCGTTAGCCACACTGGGCGCTAGCACCTGAGTGTGTGTGAGTGCACAAGGGGTTGTGAAGATGTGTGTGTGTGTGTGTGTGTGTGTGTGTGTGTGTGTGTGTGTGTGTGTGTGTGTAAATGTCAGGGAAGGGCTGACGAAAGCAGGCAATTAGGACTAGAGGAGTGTGCTGGTTCAATCAGCTCCACAAGTGGAACCATCCAAAGCACATTAATAAGGAAGTAAGGCAGAGAGACAGTGTAGGTTAGGATGCTGCTTTGTGTGTGTGTGTGTGTGTGTGTGTGTGTGTGTGTGTGTGTGTGTGTGTGTGTGTGTGTGAAAGGCTTGTCTATGAAGAGCGAGCAAAGCAGAAGATGCAAAGCGCAAAAGGAATATACATTTTTAGATGAATAATGCATGGATGCAAACTTTCAAATTCATGATTATTAACATAGAAGAGAATACAGCTATATAGGGTATATAGCAATATCTTAATGCAAAGATTTGTGTTAAATCCTTCAAGATGCCGATTATGCATGTGAGACAAACTCAACAGTTACGCTTTTGTTACTGAAAGTGTGCACTGCGTAGCCTCTTGATGCTCTCTGCTACAACCATGTGCACCGGTAAGGGCTTAGCTGGCTGGACGAGACTATATGAAGAGGTCAAACCTTTGCACACACAACAGCTGCTTTCATCGATACTTTATTACATCAGTCTGGAAATAATTTTTCTCTAGTGCACAACTTGATGCAGCCTATTTCAATTTAATAAGCAGGCTAGCCTCAGGGTTTATTAGCATTAATGTGTGACTGACAGTGTTTTGGTCATGATTACTTTCTGTCTGAATCCTTAGTGCTCCTCTCCAAGAGAAGCATGATGCTATTTTTTTAAATAATAAGAATAATGCATAACAATGGGATGCACTTAATTAGCAGTGTGTGCTACAGCTGCATTGTTCTGAATGATCTCATTCACCAAAGTGTGACACACTTAAAGCACCTGATCTATTTGCTGAATTTTAAGAGACATTTTTGATGCCATAGTTTTACAGCTAACAGACATATTTACCATAATAATGTTAATTGATGAGCCTTTTCTTCAATCAGAGTACTCTACGCACTTTTCATTGTCAGTAGAGGAATCTGACAAATTTCAGATGTTTCTAGTATCTTGTTACTTCAGTATTACGCCTCAGTACAAAAGAAAATAAATTGATGTGAAAGCGGTCGCTGTACTCTTTCAAAATCTTACTGAATACAATTTCTGTGTGTTTCAATTCAAAATTAAGCTGCATTATTCAACATCAACATGTGAGAGATTATTTAATTCTTTACTGTTAAGTAATAAAACCTAGAAGGGTTGTTAAATGATTACGATGATACAATGTCCAACACAACGATCCTGAAGCCTTTATGAAAGATATTTAGTTATTATTTGCTTCATGAATAAAAGAGGAAAGCTGTAGAGTGTGGCTGACAAGTATTACATTTAGCCTTGCATTAGAGAAGAAGCTAGTTTACAAAAAACTAATAAATCTAATACATTTCTAAAATGTTCAAGCTGATACCATTGGAGGAGTAAAACTGTAAATCTAACTGTTGTATTGTAACATATTGTATTGTCGCATATGAATTCGGGACTTGTGCCTTAATCATTTTGTTCTTATTCAAAATGTCAATAAAGATAAAGAATAAAGATATTTAATAAGCTACCATGAAAATGAAAGATAAATATGACGCTTTGATAAATTATTATATGGTTAAAACATCATAACCCATTTGTTTGACTGTCTCTAACGCCAACTCCTGTATTTATCTGCAATCATAACTTAATCACATGGAAAGAAATTGTACGTTGAGTTTTTATTGTTTATCATGAATTTCTGTGTAATGATAATTTTAATCCCCTGCTTTATCTCTCTCTAATTCTGCTTCTTCCTCATCTCCTTTATCTTCTTCTTCTTCTTCTTCTCCTCAGAGGGTAGTGGTCCATGCTGAAAGCTGCCATGTTACCTAGCAGGTTGTTCAGCCTTCCTCTCTCAGTCAGGCTTGTGCAGACACACACACACACACACACACACACACACACACACACACACACACACACACACACACACACACACACACACACACACACAGTAGCAATTATGGCAATCAGCAAGCCGACCCAATTAGTGTTTCCTGCTTGTTAAGCCCTAGGGGTTGGCTGCCCGACCACCTCACTTTGCATAACTTAATCTGCAATGACAGGGTGTGACACCCAGACTTCTGACCCTACCAGCAGCTTGTGTGTGTTTGTGTGTGTACGTGTGTGAGTGTATGTGTGAGAGCCTACTAGTTGTCCAACCCATGTGTGGTTAAAATTTACATTCAACCAAATTGCTCCCAGGCTGAGGCCGCCTCGGCCCGGCCAGTGAGCTGTGGATCCAGAGGAGGAGCACTCTATCTGGGAGTGATTCTGGAGCTGCCTCCCTTCTCCTCTGGGTTTCTCTTCTGTCTGAGCTGGTTAAAGGCTGATGGACAACTCTGTTAATACGCAGCTTGTGAGGAGAGGCAAACAAGGTTTTTCCTGCAATCCATGATACACATCAGCTGCACCGACACACAAGCATACCGTACCAACAATCATCAGCTGAGTGTAGTTAGAGACTGAAGAACAAAAAAAAAATTGGCTCCTACTGCCATGTTCAAACTCAGCTTCTGCTCAAGTAAAATTTGTTTCATGGTCAAACACTTGTGATGTTATGAAGTGTACCGGAGGCCCTCCCCTTCTCAGTGAGTGGTTGCCCCGTGACACATGTTGCTAGGCATTAAACCTGACAGAAACCATGGTTACTGAACACAAAAGAACTATTGTGGAGGTGTGTTTGATCTCAGTGTGTGTGTGCGTGTGTGTTTGAACTCGGTGTGAACTGCATGGAGTCTGCGGAAGCCTTCTGCGAGGGGAACAAAAGCACAGCGGAGTGTGTGAGTGTGGCCATCACCCTGATTGCAGAGAGGGAAGCAAAACAACAACTTATATCTCCTTCAGCTCTCTGAGTTTCCCTCCTCACCCTCTTTTTAATTCTCTGTTTTTGCCTTCTTCCATGCCTTGACTAATTGTTTTTTGTTGGTTTTTTTTCTTCTTCTTGAGTTCAAAACTGGCAGAAGCGGGGAAAGCGTAGCGGGGTGTGTTTTGTACGAGTATCTCTCCGGTGCCTATTCCATTAAAGGCAGACTGATAAACAGGCTGGGATAATTAAAGGGGAGTGATAAATAGTGCTGCCTTAATTAAAGGGGAGTGATGAGGACACGTGTCGAAATGTTTTGTTAGCGGGCCGACGGACAGATGAAGGAGGAGAGTAATTGCTTTGGATTAATTATTTGGATACGGGCGCCGAGAGGGTACACACATCTCGAGGGCCCTTTCAGGATGGAGGGATGGAGAGGAGGGGGAGATGAGGAAGAGTAAAAGACTGGTGCCAAGGAAAGATTCACTGGCATCCATCTTCAGGCCAAGAACAGCACAAACATGAACATCATCCATGCAGGAGAGACAGGGGAGAAAAATCTGAATTTCAGGTGTGTTTACTGGTATTTTCATCTTTGTTCATCTAGTGAAAGTTGTCTTAAAGGGAGTCTTTAACAGCAACATCTTGCTTCACATTCATACAAACAAACGCATTCCCATTTGGAAGCTGCCCAATAAAACAACATGCTTCAACTGGTGTGTACTGAGCAGCAGTCAGAGGTGAACTGCCTCACCATAGCAGCAATATTGAGGTCATTGTTCGTTCACTTTGGCTTTCCAAGTTTTCTCTGGATTTGGAAAACCTAACTGTCAAGTCTGTGTCTCTGAGGTCTGGGTTCAACTTTGAGTAAAAAATGCCATATATTTACCACACTCATCAAAATAGCTCATAACACAACATTCAATGCAAGCTGTATAACCTATAGCCTGACTTATTCTGGATGTTTGAGGCAGATATTGATATTTTGGTTTAAAGTAATTAGATACCAATATAAAAGCAGATATTTACATTCTTTACAAAACACATAACATTTTTGATAAGGTTCCCTTGAATTCTTTGTTAACATTTGTGACCAAGAAATGTACTCAGGCACATCTCTCCGTTATCCAACCGACTTTGGATGAAACGAAAAAAATCAGGTGAATCAGTGTTAATGACTGAATATGTGAAGATAGCAATGTGCATTTCTACGTTGTGACAAGAGTGAATGGATGAAAAATGAATTTGTTAAATTTACTCATTTAGTGGCTCGCTAGTTAGCTAGCTAGCTTTCTACGCCACCACGCAAATGATCAAATAGTGATACTTTTTCAAAACACATCTTTGCTATTTCTATATGCCAATTTCTTGTCATCATATATTGGCCTGTCCGACATTGAGCTTTCATTAGACATTATATCATGATTAGAACAAGTACATACACCTTTTGTATTTGGAAAGCTAAATTGTTCTGTTTATGAGATGATACATTATAATATTTCCAATTTTGCAGGAAAAAAACGGATACTGGTTGTCATACAAGATCAGTCTCATTATCAGTCTATGAATGTGCATGTACATGTGATATGATTCAACTTCCTACAGAACATCCAGAGCGTGTTTTCTTATGTTATGAACGTGAAACAACGACAAACATCAAATAAAATATATAGTTAAAAATCTGTCGCTACATCCTCAATTAAATCTGTAAAATGAGTAAAAAAAAATTGTACTATTACTATAAATATATATATAAAGTTATATACTATAACTCTATTTATATACTTTGACTATAACAAAGTAAAAGGATTACATTTAGAAATGTTAATGGTTTACTGACTTCAGAGCGGTTGAATTGATTTTTGGGATGGAAGTAAAAAAAGAAAAGTAAAAGTTAGATTTGATCCCCTTTTTCTTATGTGTTGGTCCCATCTGTGATCCAATCCGTGACTCTGATCCATGATATGATCCAAACCGTGAGTTTTATGATCCGTTACACCACTAGTTTCTTTTTTCCATTTTCTTGGGAGAACATATACAACATAAAGTACAATCTCTGAAAAAGTTATTCGTAAAATCCGTTACTTATGTGTTATTTGTTCATGTGCACACTCAAAGCTCTAGTTCTCCTAAACAAGCCGAGAAGTCAAGCATGCGTGACCTCTTCTCTCAGCAGTGTGTGCGTGCCTCCCATTGAAAGGCTTGACTCCACCATTTCCTTTTTAGCAGCGTCAGTCGGAGCACTAACGCCTAACATGTACAGCGCACACACACACAGTTCACCACGCATATGCTCGCACACAAAACGGGTACCTCACCTCTCCACCTCCAGACTCTGTATGTGTGTGTGTGTGTGTGTGTGTGTGTGTGTGTGTGTGTGTGTGTAAAAGCTAGTGTGTGAGCAGGTAGAACCATCTGTGGTGTAGATCACAGCCAGATGTCCCAGGCTCCGCCACCAGCCAGATCACCTTACATAAATACTTTACCATGTGAGGGAATCATTTAGCCATATTAATTGACGGTAAACTTGCCCTGGAACGAAGGCCCCAGACTCCAGCAGACACACACACACAAACACACACACACACACACACACACACACACACACACACACACACACACACACACACACACACACACACAAACACACAGTTCTGCATCACAGGTGGGTTCCTTCACTCACAGGAGCAGCGAGTGGGTAACCGGTGGTAACCGGACTCTGATCAAAAGGAAGATTGACATAAATAAAGAGCCTGCAGGAATGCATTGTGCAAACAAAATATGAGCTGGGCCCCAAAACATTCCCTGGAGGGGGAGGGCTGAGGAGGAGGGGGAGGAGAAGGAGGGAGAAAAAGAGGGCAGCTGAGTAGTTTTCTCTTTTATTCCCTCAGACTCTCCTGTCTTTCATTCTGGTCATTCCAGACATGTGTGTCAGTATTCAACCACAAGCTCAAGAGTGAGCCAGGTGAACATAGCAGGAAACAAGTAGAGGAAGGTGGACGTGGTAGATGTTCAGTTTTGGCAGGAGCCGGCCCATCAAATTTAAACTGGAGAGATTAAAACCCATGTACTTCGGGGCATAGCGGACTGGGTTTCACCCCTCTAGTGACAGTCTTGTGTTTTGCCACCTATTGTTGTCACTTCTAAACAGGACCAAACATTCTTTAGCAGGGGAGTGATATTTAATCCCTGCTTACTGAACCTTTGATATGGTAGCCCATGGGCCTCTCAGGTTTGTGTACACACACACACACACACACACACACACAGACTGACTGACACACACACACATATATATGCACACACAACAAAAACCTGTCTGGGGAACTTCCATGTAGCTTCTGGTGTCTGTTTGTATCCATGTAAGGCTTTAAATCTAGAGGGGAAAACAAAGTGGCATAGCCCTTGTAGACGTACACACACAGTACTGTACACATGGCCGTAACACTACCATAAGAGGAGTTTACAGCTGGCACTGCAGGGTCACTTCAACCAGGACTGGGACATTTTTAGGTTTCCTTTCCAAAACAGAACCAGAGACTGTATCACTAAAAACAGCGTTGCTAAAATCAGTTGCCTCTGCACACAAACAGAAACACAGAGAGAGGGACATTACCGTTTACTTTAAACAAAACTTAGTACAAGTGTTCCCTCCTGGGTCACAAGATAATGAGTATTTAAATAAACTTTTTGGTTTACAATTGCTATGTGCGTGTTTTCGCTGAGCACTTGTGTATACTGTAAAAGTGTATTTCTCCATTATTTTCTGTGTGTTTGTTTCCACATCCCAAAGCATCCGGGAACAGTTGATGAAGAGAAGAGAGACATAATGGAAGGAGGATAACAGATAAAAGGCAGAACAACAATAGAGAGATCACAACGTCTCCCCTGACAGTTAGTTGCAACTTCAACCTCTGTGGGGAAAATACACACCAACATACTCGCTTTCAACTGCGCGCCAGAGGTATTGCGCTCTCAGTAGGGACTGAGAGGGGACCCGTTGTCTCGCTGTTCAGCCTGTAATGTGACTGGAAGTTTGTGTTTTGGGGGGATTTTGGTGTGTGTTTGCACCCCATAGCAAGGTCTCCCATCCCTCTAGGTGGGGTGAGGGTGCTGAGGGGCAGGGGGAGACAGTGGATCCCGCTGGCATCGCTCTGGGAGGAACCGCAGGGTGCTGCTGTTCCCACGGAAATCAAGGAAATCAAGGAGGGACAGGTGACAGAGTCAGGGGGAGGAAAGGCAGAGAGGAAAATGTAGAATAAGATGTTTGGGAAGTAGAAGAGGTGGGACCCTCCTCTCCTCCTTCCCTTCACCCCATCCCTCTGTGCAGGCCGCTCACGGAAGAAAAACAGCTTTGATGGAGAAAGAGACAGCAAAAGGCAGGAAAGGGCTGAATGAAAGGAAAGAAAAACACGGAAAGGTAAATCTAATTACAGAGGCCAGATATGGCAGCAACGTTCGTTAACACAATAAACACCGCTCCCATGTAACCACACCGTGTGTATGTGTGTGTGTGTGTTTTCATGTGAGTGATAGGGACCAGAGGAGGGCAACAGGGAAAGACGAGCCTATGTTTGTTTGTACACGGCTGTTTCTCAGGCCCTTGACACTGGCATTCCAGAGCCACACACACACACACACACACACACACACACACACACACACACACACACACACACACACACACACACACACACACACACACACACACTCACACATTGACATTTCATAACCAGTGGAGGTCAGATCCCAGTACAGACCCTGTGGCTAACTTAAGTCCCCGCTGCTGCACATAGACCCCCAATATATATCAATAAAACACACAAACACACAGGAGCATTTTACTCTCACACACACACACACACACACACACACGCACACGCACACACACAAAACCTTATTTTTTGAATGACTTTTGTCGTTCAAACATTTGTAGCTCGTAGTGACAGTGAGAAATCGATGAGATGGCTCCAGTTAACATGCCAACCTTGATATGCAGCAGAGAGGATAGGGCCGTGAAAAAAATATCGATATAGTTACTATTGTGATATTTTTTTAAATGGTAGTGTATCAAATGTCTCTGACTACATCGATATATAAAAAAAACTCCACCTCCACTCCTGTAACGCGTGCTGCCGATGCCTAATGCTTTCTAAGCTAAAGCCAGTGATGGGCTGTGAACCATCCTGTGACTGGAAGAGAACGTTGAAAAGGTGCATCGTCCCATTCATTTACAGCAAGCTTTCATAGAGGTCATCAAGGAGGGAAAATAGTCTCTCAGTGTGCCATTTAGGGACGGGGTTTTCAAGCAAAAATACGTTTTGATAATAAATAAGACAAGATGAAAGTCACATAAACTATTCAGTTGTTTTTTTTATCATTTAATGACTATTCAAAAGTCCCTCATCCCAATTAGGATTCTTTTTAAAATTTAACATATAAATGTAGAAGAATCTGTGTTTGAAGTGGAAAGAAACAAGAGCCAGTGCTCCACTTATTCACATGTTGGCGTCTGTACGGATATCCGGTAATGTTTATTAAATTCTTCATTTCTAGAGTGAATAAAAGGATACTAGGAAATATTGGGTTTGGGGGTACTCCCCCAAGAAAATCTGGATCATTATTATGAAAAGTGCTATAATGTTTCTATATCTTATGTCACAACGTTATGACAAGCAGTTCACTCATTATTTTAGAAAAAGGACGTGAACTTTGTATGAATAAATAACAAAAATTGCAATAAGTGAGAAGTGTCGATGCACAAAAACAATCATGGAACGCCAAAGAGTAAAATGTAGAAGTTCAGTTACTGTGTACCGGTGAGGACATGCCCGACTTCGAGCACTGAGCAGAATGTAGCATATTGTTGCTCAATTTACATTCATTTTGTGTTATGTAGCTGTTTGGTGGTGGTTGAGATTGAGTGAGAAAACAGTTCATGAATTTTGAAATGTAGTCGTTGATTTCATTTTGTGTCAAAGCAACTGGAAAGTGATCCACAGCTTAGTCCACGCTGACTTCTGCTGTGCCGACTGTGTGAAGTGAACTCAGTATTGATAAATGTGGGTTGCCAATTAAAGTGTGAAACTGTAATTAACAGTGCTTTAGAACATGACATTTCCCGTCCGTGCCCAGTGTGCCTGCCGTATGTCATCTGTTTCTCTCCTGCTCACACTCATTCCTCCCCTTAATGCTTGCATGTGCTCACAGCAGGTTTTACTCAGTAACACCTGCCTGCTTTGTGAGCATGTGCATACGTGCACGCATGCATGTGTGTGTGTGTGTCGGACCCAGGGACCCTCGGTCTAACCTAAACACTTGTGAGAAGAGCTTTTTTATACAGCCAGACATTCAAAACAAACCTCAGCCTAAGCCACTATCTGTCTGTGTAGACGAGTGAGACGTTTTAAAAAGGTG
The DNA here is from genome assembly GCF_027596085.1 of Anoplopoma fimbria. Taxonomy (NCBI): domain Eukaryota; kingdom Metazoa; phylum Chordata; class Actinopteri; order Perciformes; family Anoplopomatidae; genus Anoplopoma; species Anoplopoma fimbria. The sequence goes on along the minus strand of NC_072465.1, from coordinate 1,247,459 downwards.
CTTTTACCGCACATCAGAAATGTAATGCTTCACAGACTTGGTGATCCAGTCTCTGCACACACACCCAAAAAAAATACACACACACACAGTCAACCGAACCCTGGTACCCCATCTGAGAGGTCAGAACAGGGAGGGGGACGTGGGTAACATACCGTTGTATTAGTGCACTTTTACCGTGGATGAGGAATGGCCATAAAAGGTAAAACCATCCTGCTCGGACCTGCTTACTGTAAACAAGCAGAGAGGAAAGTGGAACGGGTGAGAGATGCCGTCTAGAGAGGTGCAGAAAATGAAGAAAGAGGCGAGGAGGGGAGGAGAGGGAGGGAGAAGGGTGGCAGATGCCTGGGGAGGCCAGAGTTTCAAATTTTGTTTGGCTTTGCAGAAAAAGATAGGGTTGAATTGTTTAATGAAGGCAATAAACACAAAGATTTCAGTTCACAAAAAATATGGGGGTTTTTTTGGAAAAAAAATGGGTCTATTTTGCTTCCATAACATTTTCAACTAACCGTTCAGACTAGTTGAAAAAAGATATCCAGAATTCACATTTCGGTATTTATTTTACTAAACGTCTATTTGTGTCTGTAGGATTATCCTAAATTCACCAAAAGTTACCATTAGATAATGCCTCATTTGCATTTTTGAACACATCATTCAGAAAACTTGGAGCTGGGGATGTTTCATGGTTATATGAATTGGTTAAAAAAAACGTCAACCTATTCCCCTGTTGTGTAAAAATGTATGGAATTTTAACCTTTGGAGGCTGTTCTCAAAATGAGTTTTTTCTCCTACTCTGAGCCAGAAATATCCACTTCAGTAGCACTTACATAACCCAAACATTCTAATCTCATTCCTATCTATATTCTGAAAGTTTTTACTGAGGGGTTAATTCATATATCATTCATAGACTGATTTATAGAACGTTTTATTCCTAAAATATATTGTTATTGCCATTGACAGTATAGAGCACAGAGTGATAAAAAGAGATATCCAAAATTCCCTCAGGAAAAATCTTTGACTCTAATATGAGAACAAATATGAAACAAGAATGTTGAACCTGGCTTTATTCAATGTTCACATTTCTATGTTTGGAAACATATGCAAATTAGCACATCTTTAATAAGAGAATTCCTCATCTGCATATTTAAAATACAATTCAGAAAATTTGTAATGCAAAAAATAATGTCCTTGGTATACATAATCAACTGGGGAAGTTTCATGGTGATATCTATTATTTAATTTTTTTTACCCAATTCACCTGGTGTGTCTCCTCTTAAAACATGATCCAGGTCTTCATGCCTCCACTTTAATATCATTTAGTGCAGGCAGAAGGATTCACAATTATAATTTGTTATTTATATATGACTCTCTCCACAAAAAAATATGTTTTCAATGCACACAAAATAGTAATCATCAGACATTCATGTAAACAAAATCCATATATAAAAAAATAATAATCCACAAATACATTTCTGATTCACAAACAAATATTTCATGTTATAAATAAATGTTATAGATATCCAAAAACACATGTATTTAAAAGGATTTGAAATCTTCTTAAAAACAATTTTGGATTTGATTTTTTTTAGACTCCCCTGATGGCACTTTATTAAGCCAATCAGATGCCTCTTTCATTTTCAACCAATCACATGAACGCATCCCCATGATGGTAAACTCCTCATACTCAGATAGGGAACGGGGTGGAGAGTGAATTGGTGGTCCAAACCTTTAACTTGTGCACCAGCTAAGTGTTGGAACAATGAAACATGATCAGGTTAGCCTGCAAAGATGCAGGTTTAATGAAACAACATCCAAATGTGATTTTAAATACTTTTAAAGATGCATATTTGGGGATTTCCATTACATTCATTTAAAACCAGAGATATTTGTGTGTGCATCAGAAATACATTTGTGAATCTAATTTTCTTAATACATTTATATATTATGATATCTACTTTTGTGTACTTTGAAAAGATTTTTATAACGAGAGTAATTTAAATATAAATCACAAAACAATCATTAATATTGAGACTGATCTGCCTCTCAATGTGTATCTTTTTTCATTCCCATACAGTGAACACATAACAGTAAACCTTTGCAACTTTGCAACTTTGGTTCCAGGAAAAAAACTTCAGGAACATTTTTATGTCATTAAAGTTGTCCATAGTCCCCATAAGAACAGTAAATGATTTTGCACGCAGCAAGTTTAGTCATGGTTTTCAATAATTGTAATCAAACTACTTTTTCTGGTATTTAATTGTAAATATTTTTTCCAACCCGTCTACAGGGATTTTAATACTGCATATTATTTATTAAGTTTTAATTATTCGTGTCAAGCATAAAATATGCCCCGTGTATTTACAAGACACCAGACCTTCATTGTCTAAAAAATAATCCTAGGTCACTGGCAGAAACATTTTATAGTGGATAAATCAGTTCAAATAGTATTTTATCAATTCATTCAAAATCAGCTCCTTCCAAATCACACAGCTCACCAGATCTGTTATCCTCCTGAATATGTCTGAATGTGCCAACCTCAGTGTTCAAAGAAAAACTCTTCTCAAATGTGAAACTAAAGATCTTTGACCATTATATTAATGACTTTGAGACACACTTGTAGAATATGTTGTATATATTTTCTCCCAAAACTAAGATATAAAACTAACATTGCTCTTCATCAATTTTGAAGTCTTACAAATTTTTATTTCAAGACAATGCTAGCATTCTTTTCTCGGGGAACATTTGCATGACATTGGTGTCCATGTTTGTCATGACTTAATGCAGCAAAAAAAATCCTGTCTTCCAAACATTCCTTTAAGATTGCTCTTTTCTCTGCAGGTAGTGCGTGAGTGAGTCTGTGTGTGCATGTGAGTGTTGATTAAATGTGTCTGGTGTGAAGGGCGTTAGCTGCAGCTTCAGGTTTCTACAACAACAACACTTTCCAGTTACTGACCGGAGCACTTGGCGAAAACTGTGGAGAACAAAAACAAAAGATGTGTCCAGCTTTAATTTATTTTTTTCTCTTAATCGGAAAATTCCCCCACCTTTTGATCCCTCTCTCTCTCTCTCACACACACACACACACACACACACACACACACACACACACACACACACACACACACACACACACACACACACACACACACACCAAAAGAATATATAACATAATATTTGAAAATCATGGACCTTTTTCACATCATTTTACCACAGCACTAATCGTCCTTTACGTCTCAGTCTGTTTGTGTTTTCCCCTGCATCTACTTTTTAGTGAGTGAGTGTTGAGACAAGAAATCTATCAACGCCCGTATTGGATTCTTCCTTAGAATGTTTTTACTTCTCTTTAGAAACAGAAAGACAGGTTGACTCAGGGTGAGGTGGAGTAGTGCGACTTATAAATGTGTGCCTTTGTTAAGTCTCCTAATTCACTTCACAGGCACAATTTCACCAATTTCCCCTCTTTGAATACAAATGAATAGATAGAAAGATAAATAAATAACTCACCCCTTCTAACACTTAAATTGCATTGACCAAAAGCATTAGATTTTAGAAGAGTAATAGCTTTTAGGGTTGTTGTGTTTTTTTTTCTATCTTTTCACATCTGAAAAGGCCTAGACAAAAAAATTGTGTATGCGCACACACAACACACACACACACACACACACACACACACACACACACACACACACACACACACACACACACACACACACACACACACACACACACACACACACACACACACACACACACTCACTCACAGGTTGGCCAGGGGCAACGTAACAATGCAAAGTGGAAAAACACGAGTTAGGCTGTTGAGCGTGGAAAAAAAGATGTCTTCAAATAATTAGAGTAAACCACAGCAAATGAAGAGATGCATCACGGTGGAGGAGGAAGAATGAGAGATGAATGGAAGCAAAAGGGTGAGACAGGGAGCGGCTGATTTGCGTAATCCCATCGTGGAAATTGACTTTTAAATGCAATATTCAATTTCCGCACTCCTGGAAGCGAGAGAGGGAGAAGAGCCCAGCTTTTTTTGTTAATAATAATAACAAAATAATGTACTTGAGACATAAAAGCAGATAGAGAAATGAGAGTAGGCGAGCTTCGGAGCATAGAGACACATTACTGCGGCACACAAACAAAGTGCGACAGCCTTCGCTAACAAGGCTGGGAGAATTATTTCCACCTTGGTCTTTCAGGTTTCACAATCAGAGGCAGGAAAACTCTGAATTTCAATAGGAGTACCACAGTCACCACAGATATGCAGAATGTATGATGGTCTATTAATATAACCAATTCATACATAGTTGCCCTCTGTGTGTTTGGCTGGCCATCCAAAGCTAAAGCTCTGCCAACATCTGCAGACAGGAAGGTGTGTGGAATAAACCTTTTCAAGGTGATATAAACCGTTGGGTGGATCAGACCAAAAATGTCTCTGAGCTGACCAATAATTGCTTATAAAACATATCAGCTACTGAAAGTTAGAGAAACATAATCAGTATCAGGTTACTAATGTAACTTTTTCCAAATGAACAGTGAGCGCTGATTATTGTTTAAATAGTGTGTTTGGTACAGTATAGTTCCTGGTGTCGGACAGTTGTCATAGTTTAATGATTCAGTTTGTTAATGTTTATTTATATCATCGGACAGTTGTCATAGTTTAATGATTCAGTTTGTTAATGTTTATTTATATCATCAGTCATAGCTATAGACCACAAAATACCGTCTCTAATGTAGTAATGATGGGGTGTCCACAGCTCACACAACAGTTGAACAGAACAGATTGGAATAGAGTAGAACGGAGCAGATTCACCCAATTCAAATGGTACCAGCCCATTACCAGGCTGTTATCAATAGTTATCACCATGCTTCCGACGGGGCGAACCGCAACTACCCACACGTGAATCCAGAAGTGACACGAGATGAGTGGAGCTAAATACAACCAATCCTGAAAAAAAATTGTAGGCCACCAAAATGTGACAACTAACTAATAAATCAAGTCAGAAGTAGGGTCATTTTCTCATAGACTTCTATACAAGCAGACTGATTTTACAACCAGAGGAGTTGCCCCCCGCTGGTTATTAGAAAGAATGCATGGTTCAGGCACTTACACATTGGCCTCACTTTTCAGACCAGGAGGTTGCTGCCTGGCCATACCAAGTCAAATCTATACTCCTGATGATAACAACCAATTAATTTGGCTGATAAAATCTGAAGATTAGAACAGAACAGAATGGGATGCAGCAGAAGTGAATTAAATGGAAAGGAACAAACCTGAATAGAATGGAACAGAAACAAACAACAAGGTGCTCATTGCACCTGTGTAAAATTGCCCATAATGTCAGATAAAAATGTCCAGAGTTCATGTTAGCGGCACAGTAAAGATATTCAAATGCATATCAGCATGCCTGCTCTCAGCATGTATTAAAAAGGAGATAAAAAGAAAAAAAATCTATATATTTATGGAGGTAAGTTGAAGGTAATGAGGTCAGAGATGCTAAAAGAGGTTAGAAAGCTATTGTTCCTTTAGGGCTCAATCCAGATGGAAGCACTTCACTGCCACCCTATTACAGGACTTTTACTTATAGTAGTAATTTGAATTATTTCCACATATTGTGAATAACTTTGCAGTTACAGAATTGTGATTCAACCTAAAGCATGTCCATAAAAGCTTTAACAACTGCTGTTCTTATGCAGTGTAGCATAGGTGGAAAAGTCTACCACACCTCAACAGCAGCAGTCTGTTTGGAATTAACAGAAGAAGAGCCGGGTAGTTTGTTTAGCTTAGCTTAAAAGATTCGAAGAGACAAAAAAATGGCACCTACTGGATCAACAAAGAAAACATGAAACCTACAGGAATTCCAATACAACAAAAAATGGCAGCCCTGAAACATTTTTCTTTCCTTCCACAAAGCGCAGTGCAAAAACAACCTCCACAGCAATGACTGCTGTGTCCTACAAAGGCAAATCAAAAAGGAGCTCTTAGTTAGATTGCCACTTAAAACTGACTATGCAGTATGTGCATACCAAAACAACTTAACAGTGTCAACTGAACACTAATGTGTACATCTGAAATATAAAAACATATAACAAAAAAAGGCAATGATTGGCACATAGAAATAAAATAAAAAAGTGTTCAGCTAAATTAACTGATTACAGAAAAATTGCTGCCTGGTCATTTTGCACATATTTTCATGTGTAATTGTACTATTTATCTTGCCTATGTGCAAATTTGCTTGGGCAAAGAGTTACTTTTTACACTGACCGAGTTCTTGCCAAACATTTTGTCCATGTTTGTTATTATTTTGGGGAACACAAAAATGAGGGTTTCTAACTTTTTGACTGACTTTGCTGCTCCGCCAATGAATTTGCAGCACTTTGTTCCCCCAGCAGCTGCTCCATTTTATTTCTGAATAAAATACACACTTGTAACGAACACAACATGTGAACAGTTGGTCAGGGTGCTGAGGCTTCAGACTCCAGCTGGGGGGTTAGAGCCTGACCAGATAAGCAAATTAAACTCTGGTACAAATGTGAATTTGGAAGTGACTAAATTTAGGATACAAGGTTAATGCTTTATTGAAAAAGTATCGTTGCTATCCAGTGAAATCCAGGTCTCTCCTAGTATGGTGATTCTTGTGTTTTCAATAAACTTAGGATTACATGCTCTTTTATGTCATAAGAAATTCCCCCACCACTAAGGCTCATAGAAATCCTTTCAAAACACAACGGATTATCACAAAAATGCTTTATTAAGTTTGAAACAAGCCTGTTTTCTTAGTTCTTAAAAAAGTTGGTTTGCCATGTAGAGGGTTTCCAGCCTGTTCCACATAAACAGGGCCTTGATCACTGAGGTGTCCTTCATTTGCAACAACAATTGGCAATGTGCGGTCGACAATGTCATGAACATTGGCTGCAAACATTCCTGCTGCTCTCCTTTATCGTTTCATGAATTCATGTTTGTTAAAATAATATCTAAAGGCATGCACAGATTCACTGCAAAAGAGAGGTTTATTTGTATCAATCAGAGTACATGAGTCTTTAGAAATAAATCCTTAAAAAATGATATGTATGTACCTTTCTGGTATTGATTTATTTTAAGTGATGATTTTATGATAAAGGACCACTTGTATGAACTATGAGCTACTTGAGTGGTTATGCAATTGTGTAACATGGTAAGATTAAATTGTCAGCATGGAACATGATTTATTTTCTTAAGAGAAACATTTGAATCAATAGTTTGATTCAGTCGAAAGAATGTTTCATATGCAGTTATCCAATCCATGTCTCAAGGGCATGTCTTCAATTCAATCTTGACCGAAATGGATATGAAAGGGTGTTACGTTGGTGGGTGTATTTTATTCATGTCTCTAAGTTAATTAGACATTCTTGGAGTTCATCTTGAAGAAAGGTGTATCTCTGCACATAAGCTGTTTTGAAACTCATTTAATTTGAATAGATGTTTCTGCTGAAAGATGTGGTGGCAGAGTTAACACTTAAATACAGGTGCATGCTTGGCAACACACACACACACACACACACACACACACACACACACACACACACACACACACACACACACACACACACACACACACACACACAGGTCCCATAGCTCTAGCTGTAATCAGTGTGTTTATACGAAGTGTCAAGAAACCTGGGCTGCTCTGACAAAAAATTCCAAGACAACGCACTAAATGGCGTTCACCTCATCATCCGTCTCTTAACTACACGCACACTCAGTTGTCCGCCGCCGACCACTGACGAGGACTGATAGAGTGAACGGAGACGGGGACAGAGGAGTCAAACAAAGGAGTGAAATATGAAGACAGGAGGAAACGGAGAACCAAAAAACGGGGGGAGGAAGCGGAGGGATGGAGCACAGGATGAGGCTGACAGATATTAAAACAGCCAGAACACACCGAGAGAGCTTTCCCTTCCTGAGTGCTAATATACGGAGATTAGTGGGGGGTGGGGGAGAGATAGACGCAGAGAAAACGGCCTTTCTTGAAAGTCTTGAAAAAAAAATCTTAAAACTGCACACACAAAATAATACTTCTTTAAACCCTAAACCTGCCTTATCAGTCAGTCTTCCTTCTTCTCTCTTTTAAAATTCAAAAAACAATTTCTAATTCCGATATATTAAAAAACTTCTTCTGCCTTTTAAAGTGGCGTTCAACAATGAAAACATATGATTTACTAACTGTTAAGTACATTTTAGGATGATACTGCTGCTATTAATATATGCAAACATATAAATCATTGCACCGCTATGGCAGTAAAATCCCTTTTTAAGCTGCGCTGAAAATAAGGCCTCTTTCACCCTACCTCCAGCCAACAAATAAAGGTGTAATTGATGTGCATCGAGTTGCCAGTTAGAGGTTGTTTTATGTCTCGGAGGGACGGTCATGGCAGCCGAGTCTCACTGACTATTTTCGGAAGTTGTGTAAACCTCGCGGGGGACTCAAGGTAGATTTGAGACAAGCCCAAAATATATCTTTTTTCCACTGTCTAGCTCACTGCACATTGTTATACACATCCACAGATTGAACACACACACAGACACACTCAAGCGCAGGCTTCCAAAACACATACGCAACCCCGGCCTCCTCCAGTATGTGTGGGTGGGGGGGAAGGAAGGTGGGGGAAACTAATATTTCTCTTGAGAGAGATTGATGTGATCTGTTCAGCACTTCATTGTTTGAGGACGATTTGAGCGAACAGCCTGTTCTCAGCAGACCTGGCTGGCCGTCCGTGTGTGTGTGTGTGTGTGTGTGTGTGTGTGTGTGTGTGTGTGTGTGTGTGTGTGTGTGTGTGCGTGTATGTGTGTGTGTATGTGTATGCCCGAGTGTCTGTGTGAGTCAACAGCAGACCATGAGCATTAAGGAAAGAAATTGCTCTATTATTTTAGCGACTGCAACAAATCAGTTGGTTCACCTTTGTCCCTCTCAATTGTTGGAGCGAACATGGACAAACTCAACCAGCACACGCGGGACTGGCTGCTTGTTCGTGCGCTGCATAAGCCCAGCCGAGTGAATAGACCCTTTCACATCCACAGATAAAGGGATGAAGGGTAATAAAATGTGTATACTTTATACGCTAATACACTTGAGCTGTCCTTTCATGCGATTCACCCGAGCCGTCTCGGAGGGAAACAGCAACACGCTGACGCTCACAATGTATTATCAGACTGACGGGATAAATACGACAGAAATCTAAACTCAGAGTGTTGCCTGAAATGTTTACCTGGAGTGCTTCCATTATATAATCATAGCAGACGTCCTCTGTCTAATCAGAATTGGCCACTCACCCAAGCAATGGTTTGAGAACATCATCATAGCAGCAGAGCATGCTATGAAACTTTACTGCTAACATTTGTCCTGATACCGCCTCTTTGACTCTGTTGCAAAATACTCTTTTTGCAATGTAAAATACTCTTAAGCAGCAAAAAAACAAACTAGTCAAAAGCAACCATGTCTAGAGGTCTGGTGCAATAACAGTATAGTTAGTGTATTCAAATAAATGGCCTGAATTATGATGAATTATAGCATATTATTACTGAAGCTCAGGGTGCAGAGCCCTAATGCCAGGCTAAGGCTTTTTCAATAACTATAGTGCAACAACAGCAACAAATCTGTAGAGGAGAGATCTTAGGAAGAAAAAGAGCAAAAATATTTAAAACTAATGAGAGAGGTGTCGGATGCAATCTTGTCATTTGCTCTGAATAGAATATTTTTAGTAGCCACCAGAGAGCCGACGATCAGCTCATCAGTGTGAAAGAGCAAAGCTGGACTGTGATGGATAATGCAACTATTGATCTGTAGACGTAAATCAGGGAAGGGTTTAAAAACGTTGAGCTTTCCCAGCTACTACAAGAGGAAATACCCTGGAGAGGTTCTCATTAAGGGCTAACTGGCTCCAGTGGCAGGTTCAGCTTTTAATTTCTGACAGAAAAACTCTCTGCTGTGTCATTGCGGTGGCACTAATCAAAAATTAAAGCAGTTTGATGAATAGGTATCATGGGAGTCATAAGAGAGATGCATCCCTGTGGTATATTTGCAAAGAGAGGTTGGCAGGTCATTGAGTCATACCTGTGCAAACCAGGAAGCACTAGGACTCACTTCTGAATTTATTTCCAGTGTCAAATTTGCCATTTTGTTGAACATATTCTTGTAGAGAATAAATGCTTTTTAAAGCATTGCACCATCAACCTATTTTATACAGGATAATACTGTGGTAGCAGACCACAAAATCTAGCATAGAAGCCCAGCAGACTGGTTAGTTAAGAAACCATATTTAAAAATCACATGAGGAATAATTATATCTTATGAAATGGTTAGCTTATTTGCCGTATCACTCAACAGCTTGGGCAAATGCTTCAAATCTGTTTTGCTGTGAATAAAGTTGGTCTGAATGTGATTGAGACAGATGTTCAGCCAGAGTCAAACATGATTCTAGCTTTGCAATCAAGAGTGTTTAGATGTTCAGAGATAAGTGGAGATAAAGTGTAAGGCCGTGCTTATGCAAGCTGCATAATCCATTAGTAGATTGCAACCGCATGACGTTTTGTAAGACGTATTTTAAGATAGCACCTTTGCCTGTTGATTTTATGTGCTAGTCAAAGAGATATCTGAAATTCTTTCAAACGGCATTAGGTAACAAAAAATTGCATGTTCTCTTCGTTTAACAAAAGGATGTCTTTATCTTTGTCTCTCATTTTAATCACTTCTCATCGTGAGTGATCACAGCAGCACAGCAGTCAAATCTGGGATCAAAAACTTGCTCATTCTTTGGTCTCTGTGGCACAACAACCACTGGATGGGACAACAACAAATATTTATTAATTAATAACAAAGAAAAGCAGCTTGCAAGTAGCTGCATTTTGGCAAATATGTTTGTCTGTGACCAATCAGGTTGCATTTCTACAGCACAGGATCAGATTTGGGCAAACCAGCTTTTGCTATAGTAGTCAAGTTATTTCTCTATGAAGGAGGAGAGGAGCAGAGGAGCTGAGGTAATTGTTGTAATGATTTATTTCTTATTTAAACAAGCCTGGTGTCAAATACCATTTATAAATCAACGATGTACCCTTGAGTGCCACTGGACAATAGACTTGGCTCGACCAACACACTAATCACATCCAACATCAGTCATTTGTCAGACTAAAGGACTCTCATCTCCTCCTGTTGTGGTATCGGAGCAATATTCAGCCCATTCTACCGAAATGTTCAAACTGCTTCTTCAACATTTCATCAACATTTCAAGGACATTGCACGCACTGCAACCTCAATAGAACAGGACCTCACACGCCAACTCAATCAGCACCTCACCCTCCTGCCCTCCAGACGCAGGTACAGAGCACTGAGGTGCAGAACGGCTTGCTAACAGGAAAGTCTGATCCCTGCAGCCATCGCCGCCTTAAACAACAGACATCGCTGAATAGACATGAGTGTCTACTGTTGTCTGTCATTGTAGGTTGGTGCTGTTCTGCTGTTGTATGCATTATTGTTTAATGTGTACAGTGCTGTGAAATTTCCCTTTGAGGACAATAAAGTATTAAGTCTAAGTATATTTTAAATGGTGTCAATTGTTTTTGAATGCTACTGTTTAAGGCACCTGATGACACTGTTTTGATAGTCAAATCTTGATAAAATGTATTATTCTGTCATTATAATTTCACTCTCTGCTTAAGTACTTAAAAATCGTCAGTCCAAATTGCAACAGAAATGTAATTCGACTGCACTAAATACATCTGACATCAGATCTGTTAGCACTTTGAAAGAATTTTAAAATGTGATGTGTCACTTTCCGTCAATGCCTTTACGAAAAGTGCTTAAGAAGCTTCATAATGCCTTATGAGCAGCACGTCAGGAGAAGTGTTTGTACTTTGTTCTATTCCTCAGACGCCTCACGGTAATGAGAAGCGTCAGATTCCATCAAGCAGAAGAGGACAGGTCCACATTACAGATGCATACATCACTGCTCTCATTTCAATGTAATAACACCTGTCGGGCCTGATGATGGGGGAGCCATGATGGCTTAGTCTGAGAGCAACAGACACACACACACACACACATATATATATAGCCAGACACGAGTTTAGTACACACACACACATACACACACACAAATTAGTCAAATCAACAAAACACATGTAACAAGCGATCCACTCGGTAGCAAACCTACGTTTCTTTTTAAACTGCATACCAATACAGACACACATTAGATTATGTTTGAGAAAATGAGTGTCGTCCATCTCCATTATACTTGTGCAGGTGGTGTGTGTGGTTGTTCTGTCTGTGAAGATGTTGATATTTAGTATGTGACGCCTCTTCAATATCAGGAGGAAACTTACTATCTGAAGTCATTTGTCCAATTTTATTTTATCAGATAGAGCAAGGCACAAATAATAGTCTAAGGTAAAAAGTTTTTTAAAAAACCTGCCTTCATGAAGGCTACAACCTTCAGTTTTGTTTAAACTTGGACATGAGTCATTGGTTCAACTTTTTGGCCATTTTGGAGGCTGTCGTTTGTGGTGCTTTGAATTATATGGCATTAGCTTATTCTGAGAGGTTATTCGCTCTACCATCATTGATACTAATGGTTTGGACATAATATTAGAAATACCTCTCAGTGTGATGGAACATAGTTTACAGTAACAGCACCAGAATCTACAGCCTCCAAAACAACCATATTACTTCTCTTAAACTGGTCCAAACTAAAAGCTGAACATCATAACCTTCATGGAGGTAGGATTTATTGCAGGACTGTTGTATAGGACTGTATTTGTGTTAGCGAGGTTCACCCAATCAACCAAATAATAAAGAAACAATGCACATGTAATTGATTCTACCATGCTTATACTTAACTTAAAAAAGACAGAGACAGACAGACAGAGGCGTCTTTTGACGTCGTCTTCTGTCTTGTCTTTCATTGAGATGAAGTAACAACTCTTCCGGTTGTTTCACATTAAGTACGTTGTTAACTTATATTGTTTGACAGTTTGTTACTTTGTAACTATTTTCAATTGAAAGGATGCCAACTTCATCTTTCCTCACTCTAGAAAGCTGCATTATCATGTCTGACATTTGACAGTGGCCTGACGTTTATCAGCCGTGACTAACCAGAGGGGCGCTGTTCACTCACTGAGGAAGCGATGGGTGCATTCGTTAATAGTCACTTCGAGCGCCGGAGGGCATCCTGGAACGCCGCTGTAATGTACCGTTCGGTTATTCGGAGCACCTCACTGTAGATACTGCAGAGCGCTCATCGCAGTGAATGTGTGAAAGTTACTTCTTCGCCATACTGTTTAATAAAACGTTTAGCTAAGCTAACTGGGTTACATTTTCACAAACTCCTTACGTTAGCCTTAGCCTACGTTTTCTAACTTTTTTTCAAAGGCATATTGTTACAGTCTCATGTCACATCATAATCGTTGTCATCCTCTCTGGCTACAAGCTCTTGCAAGAGGTGCCATTTAGCATCATAACTAGAAAAAGTATATGATAGGAATGTTTTTCTTTCAATTAATTTAACTTACTTAATTTAATGTACCTGTTGGTTGATTTATATAGAATGATAAAGCTCTGTTTCGTCTAACAGCATTGCTCTCATAAACTGAAGGACGTCAGATTGGATTTACAAGCGCAGCCTATGAAAAATTGTTAAGCTAAGGCCACAACTATGAAATGAGTGCCTATTAGCAAAAGAAAATATCAGTCTGAATTTTTTTATTTAACATTGGCAATGATTATAATTTTGGTGAGCAGTAAAACAAAAATGTAAATGTACTTTACATTCGTACACTGCTGTTTTTTAGAGCTTATTCACTAAAAACAACTGGCTGCTCTGATTGAAATTGGAACAATGAGAGCTGGTGAGACTGAGCCAAACCAATAACATTGCGGACTGGGAAGCTTAGCCAAGAGCTGAAACTCACGGTGCCCTCTAGTCCCTGCCCAGAACCTAAATATCGATTTTAATCCTGATTAAACACAGATCACGTAAACAGATTAGTGCCACATAGAAAACAATGATTTTTAGCTTTAAATGAACACTAACAGACCAGAGAGGGGGTGTTCGCTGGTGTCAGAGGGGATAATACGGTATTTACAGTGATCAGGGTTTTGGTTTATATAACTATGCTACTTGGTTACCTTTGGGAATGATTATGGTCATTGGTAAAAGTAACCAAGGCTTTTGTTAACCAATCCATCCACCCTGAGCCACTCAATCTGAGGACTCTGTGGCTTAAACAAGACGGACATTAGTGATAATTCTTACGACCACTAGAAGGTTTTGTTAATTGTACTTTGTGACTTTTTTTGTGTCTAACTCATTGGTTCACTTCCTTGCTTTTCCACAGCATGGTCTTACTCAGCAAATCGCAGTTGCATTTCAAAATGGAACATAACAGACAGAATGACATTGTGAAGTAGGCAAATAAAAAGCTGTCTAGTCAGCAACACTCATCCAATAAGAAATACTTTGGTTTCCACTTAAACTTATTTCCAACACTGCAAATGATGTCTCTCTCTATTTTTTCACAAACAAGGAAATGTGGTGGAATAAGACTCCCAACAAGTTAATGGCAAGTCTAATAATGTGCACACATTTCCAGTGGCAGCGGCTGTCACTGCTGTGTGTTTAAAAAATCATCAAAGTCAAAATCAATGGAACAAACTCCTACAAAAGTATAACTTCATTATGAAGAGGTTGGATCTTGCTGTGATGAGTTGAATGGAATAAAACAGAGTTGGCTCGCTAATGGACTTCGTACTGTGGCACGTTGGTTCATATCAGTCACTCACTGCTTGCTGCTGTCACAGGTTTTAAGCTTTTAACCAGGCTTTACATACCAGGAAATAAAAAAAGCCTTCAGAAACATCAGAATCCAGTAAAATATGTGCAGTACTCTAGTAATACATGCTCGCTCACACCTGACACACACAAGCATTCGCAGACACACACTCTCGTATACACAGCAGAAGCAGTAGAACAAGGCATTACCATAAATTCATTAGAGTGGTTGGGCAGTATTTATAAACACGTAGAGATGTTGTTTACAATGTCTGACTGGATGGATTACACTTCTACACAGACAAGTAAAGGAAACGCTCCCAATACACACACTGTTTACACTGAGAGAGGAGAGAGAGAGAAAGGAGTATGAGTACGTCGCTCCACATGGTCCCTGACTGGCATGTTTTACACAGCGAAATAAACATCCAATAAAATAAACAGCACTCGACGGAGTTCTCCTTCCAAGTTCTGTACTGGGACAACACTGAGAGACTTCTGTGTGCATCTGCTAACACTACATGTGGGCATGTGTACATGTGTGTCCACAGGCGTGAGAGGAGGTTGTTTTTATGCAGATACATACATGACACAATAAATACATGCTCCAAAAGAGTTTTTGTTGCCACTGAATCTACGGCAGAACAAAAAAAAAAATTTATTTAATGATTTATTAAGAGCTAATTGCAATTGATATCCCTGTGGATATTGATGTACTTTTGGTTGAGTTCTGTCTCCAAATAAAATGAAAAGAATAACACGCTTATTCTTAAATCTGCAGCGAGTTAGATCAGATGATCAATACCACTCTCATATCAGCACGGTAATAAAGCTATCGCCATTAGCCGGTTAGCTTAGCATAAAGACCGGAAACGGGGAAACAGCTTGGCTTGGCCGGGTGCAGTAACTTCCTGGAGACTACGCTGGTTTGCTATCAATCTCACGGTGCAACAGGACTCTATGAAGTTACCGTTCCCAGCCAAGAAATGAGACCACAATGTACCGTAAAATGTTAACTTGTGGGCTTTAGACGTAACAGTAGGTCCACATTGTTATCTTTTGAGACATGGAAGTGGTAATTATTGAAATTAATGTGCATATTTCCTCATTTGGAGGTAAGCTTTCCTTCTAAACTGCTTTATTTATACACCCATAATTATTAGTAATGATTTATAAAGGCCTACATATTTTGATATCTAATATATGTTGACTGATAGGTCCATTCAAGGCTACCTCACTGCACTGTGCGCAACTTCTTCTGTGGTTTGTATTTCCCTAATAAGCCCCAGTGTTTTGCCAAACACTACTGTTTAATTTGAATAACTGATGGCACTGGCCTTGACACAGGGTGTAATGAACCATATGAGTGCAAAGGGAGGCAGAAATGATCTTCAGAAAAAGTGATAAGGGTGTTGATGGAGCAAAAAAAGACAAAGAGATTTGGAGATTTGGAGAAGAGGGGATGAATTTATTGCTCTGCAGAGAAGCGTATAGAGGAGACGTGAGGAGGAGGAGGAGGAAGAAGGGGGAGAGATGGAGGAGAGGGAAATCAGACAGGTTGGACTATGAGAGCACACACAGACGCACTCTGTTTAATGTCTCGCTGACATTTCTGCTCTCCATCTCCTCCCCGCCGACCCTCTCTCGCTGGAGACGAATGGGGCAGAGAGGAAAAGCCAGGGGAGAGAGAGCGGAGGAAGAACACAGACGAGAGTCTGGGAGGAGACGCAACACTCCGCCTGTACTTCACTCAAGGTCACAAGCACCAGACAAAGTCAAGGGTCAGGGTTCATGGGAGGGCCGTCCAATCAGGGGGTGAGCAAGTCTGGGAGGGATCAGGTTTCACTGCCAAGGAGGCTCCCTGAGGGCCCAGCTCGGCCCCGGTGCGACTTGCTCAACTGTCTTTCTGCGTCTGCGTCTTCCTCAATGACCATCTTTTTGTCTTTATGATAATACATAATAATCCTTTGATTTCTCTGCACACAGGTCTTTCATCCTTGTTTACGTCTTGCCCTTGTTATGAAGCTGTGGGTGCGTTACAATGTGAGGAAACTCAGGAGTTTCTGCAGGGCAGTTTAGAGGCTACCTAATAGTTCACTCCCTGAGTCCTTGAGTAAAATTCCTTCTTGATTCCGTCACTCCATTAACCCGTGCAGTCAGGGCTACGCGTGTGTGTGTGTGTGTGTGTGTGTGTGTGTGTGTGTGTGTGTGTGTGTGTGTGTGTGTGTGTGTGTGTGTGTGTGTGTGTGTGTGTGTGTGTGTGTGTGCATCATTGAAGCTTTCGTTCACTGTCACTGCTCTGTGTCTGGTGCTCATTTCATTGCTCTAAACCAAACCATGTGTGTGTTCAATAGCAGGAATGCTCTCCAAACACACACACACACACACACACACTGCTGCCTCCACACCTCCCATCCATTGACCCAGCCCTAAATGGTGGTCTCCATATCAACAGATGAAAGATGTTAGCTACCAGCTTTCCCTGCTGACCCTCATATTTATACATTAGCTCCGTCAGCTACTTAGCTCTCTGCAGTGCAGAAGGTAGAAAGCCGGCGTTCAACTGGGACCCACATCAAACATCCACAACAAGACAGCAACAGACAAAACTCCTTATGTCTGCCCTTTATTTCCCCTTTGCTGGTGATAGAGCATTCCTCCCCACTCATATTGCTGTTTAGACAGTCCCAAAGCAGCCTGACCAGGCCAGTTGGCTGGAGCCGTGCAGAGCAGTGAGCTTCAGGACAACAGGCAGCAGTGTGTAGACTCCTGGCCAGGCCTGAGAACACTTCACTAACCTGATCAGCACCAAGACAAATAGAGGGGTGATTGCTTCCCCGTGGCCCATCTGGCTTCTCTTAAAGCGGCGGGAGGGGAGAACCAGGGGTGGGCGTATGTGTATGTGTGTGTGTGTGTGTGTGTGTGTGTTAGTGTGAGTGTGCTTTTTAAAGGCTGCCACTTTACATAGTTCAAACACACCACCGACTTGCCGACCAATTACAGCCAATCGGTGCTGTCGGCCCGACTGCTTTCGCCCGTCAATAAAAACATTTTGGTTGGGGCTTGCTCAGGCCTCTCTGGACGGCGGCCCGGGCCCAAACAAAACGGCTAACTCAGAGTTTTGACATTCCAAAACGGAAGCGGCAGGATTCCAGCAGGAATAAAGATTGTAATTTAACAACGGAAACCGAGGGGCGAGTTTAGTCCTGGCGAAGGTGAAGAAGGGAAACGAGCTGACCATGTAGGTGTGAGTGGGTGTGTATGGTCACAGGTGGGAATGCTTTCCATACAGTAGGTGTTTGGCTCCCTTATGTCCTCTGAGTTATTTTGAGTGTTGGGCCCTAAAGTGATAGCCCGCGGCAGCCACCTCAAACTTAAGACTGAAACACTCAGGACCACCTCTCAGGATGGACTGACACTGAACTGATGAACCACAATGCTTCAAGCTCAAGGCCAACGGTGGTTCAAAGTTGGAGCGGCTCCATGGATGGACTGCTGCCCACAACCCCACCTGCTGGCCACCAAAAGAACAACAGCCAAATAAACGTTACCTTCCCAGACAGTTCAAGACCATTAGCTAAAACATATGTTTATACTAATATCAGTCGCTCCTATTTTTATCCTCTCAGACATGCAATTGCTGCTCGCTTTCTCCCCCTCTCTGCTTTCTGTCTCCTTCTTTCTGTTTCTTTTTCTCTAGCTAATAGTAAACAGAGATGCAGCAAGCTGGGAGCTGTCCAAACAGCAGGACAATAAAACTGTTTGTTGTCACCACGGATACACACTTTCATCACCGCCAACTCACACTGGAGCATCTGGCTTGTATGATGAATATGTGTGTGTGTGTGGGGTACATTGGCACATACACACTCAGGTTGATATATGGAAATGAATGGACTCTTACCCTATATAAGAAAGAGGCAGACCTTCACACTCTTACCACCTGCAAATTACATCACAGCGCTTAAAGAGTTAACATCGTGTTCTTTTTGTTCAGTGTGTGTGTGTGTGTGTGTGTGTGTGTGTGTGTGTGTGTGCGCGTGTGTGTGAGAGAGAGTGAGTGAGTTTGCGTATGCACACACGTGTGCATTGGTTGAGGAATGCCCTTCCCAGTTAGGGGGCAGGGGCCCAAGCAAGGGGCTTTAGAGAGGGGCCCAGTGTGTGTGTGTGTGTGTGTGTGTGTGTGTGTGTGTGTGTGTGTGTGTGTGTGTGTGTGTGTGTGTGTGTGTGTGTGTGTGTGTGCGCGCGTGTGTGCATGTGTGTGTGAGCCAGTGGGAGCTTAGCAAGGGGCCCTGTGTTTTGTTCTGTTCCACATCAATGGGACGTCAAGCCGGGTTTGGGCCTGACAGCACCCGGATTAAAGGTTTTCTACCAGACTCTCTCTACCCCTCCCCCGACACACACACACTCGCACACACAAAAACACACACACGCACAAACACACACAATGGGCTGAAAGAACACAGTCTTAACTCTTGGAGTACTAAATTGTAATTTGCAGGTGGCTACAGGCAGTAGGACAGGCCCTCCTCATAATGAGAAAAGGGGTTAGGAAAAGCATGTGTCTGTGAGTGTGCGTGCTCACATATACAAACCACCACAACAAATGAGCACAACTAAATCTTAGGCATCGCAACACAGCAACGTTTTATCTAAACTGTTGTGATTAATCTCCCAGCTGACTTCTTCCTGCTCCAGAAGCTGCTCATTCATACATAATTTGATTTAGGATGCACAAAGAATACATCTGTAGTTGAATAAGTCTCATTAATAAAACAAAGACTTGGGAATTAAATCAAATAAACAGAACTGAAAAAGAAACAAGCAACAACATGTGTGTATGTTTAAAAAAAAAAATGTATTCAGGAGTTAATGTTGGTTGTGCTGACATGTCAGGCTTTCACAGAACGTCATATCAGTTAAAAGATGTGCAAAATGTGCAGGTTGGAATATAAGGATGGCAGACTTTAGAGTTTAGAAATATAGAAGAAATTCCTAAGAATGATGCAGGCAAGAAATACAAAAGCACATAAAGGTCTGGCTAACACAAGGACAAATTACAAAAGCAACACCATCCAAAGGAAAGCAAAGAGAGGCCAAACACTTAGTGTGTGTGTGTGCGGTGTGTGTGTGTGTGTGTGTGTGTGTATGTGTATGTGTCTGTGTGTGTGCCGAGTGCGAGTGCGTCTGGTCATAGACTGTCGTCACTGACTTGAAATCATACATATTCCTTTAAGATGTACTAATGCAAAGACATGATCAGTAGATCACATACACTTAATACACACACACACACACACACACACACACACACACACACACACACACACACACACACACACACACACACACACACACACATTTGCATACTACAACACCCTTAAATCTCACACGCATACACGATTACATACAATGTAAAAATGTCAGTCTCTTCAGTGTCTTCTGAGTTCATGGAGCAGACAAGAGTGATGATGCTTCAGAGGTAGCTATTCAGAGCTTTGGTAATGAAATATGACATGTATTCACATAAGTATAGCTAATATCAGTTCCATTAAATTACCATTGGTTTGTATTTTGAAATACAATGACACTGACCTGAAAGACAGGTTCATAGTTCCACAATTTTTCAGATTTTACAGTGGATATTAAAAGTGTAAAGGTTCTTTCTAGCGGTCTAATTCTCATCGCACCAAGGAAAATAAAAGCCAAATAAACCGAATTCTGATTTAGTTTTCATGGTTAAATCAGGTTAAATGAAAGGTTAAAGCCCTGAAGACTTTCTCTTTCATTATGTTAACATGTTTCAATTTTGTATGGACCTGCCTAGGTTCATCTCTTGATAGAGGTATTTTACACAACTTGTGTGAACACGGTACAAATAAAAAATGAGGCCCTTTCTGCTTTGATGCAGAGTCGATGGCTGTGTTTGCTTCGTATAAAGATGGCACTTGAAGCAACTTTCTAAGCTTTGCTAGGGGCAGTGAGATAGAGGGAAGAAAATAGGAGACTAGCCTATCAGTACTCAGGCTAAGAAGCTGCAGCTTTTGCTTTTTTTTTCCCAGGTGGCTTTTGCAGATCCAGCGGTTCATGCCTCAACCGGACATTCAGCTGACAATAAACACGTTTGATGCTGACTGCTGTTGGGCTATAAAGTTCCCACTAAACCCCCATGGTCTGGGCGTTGGGGAACACATCCATGCCGACCGACTCGGATCCCCCATGACTTAATTAGTGCTCTCTGATTCTCCGCATTAGTTTACTGTATGGGAACAACTTTTATCCTTAACTGTAATCAGCTTGCCCAGAAGAATAGAACACAATAAGAAGCCTGTTTGAAGTTTTCTTTGTGTTATCTTGAGCACTTCAACAAAAGCCCATTGCAGCTCGCCTCAGAGTATAATTCTGGGCCAGTAGGCAGCACGCTTGTTGAAAACCTGCACTGATGCGTATGGCACCTGCAGATCTGTTTCCCCAGACTATGCATGGAAAACCAACTGTTTTTGTTATCCCTTAATTATAAAGCTAATGTTCTCAAGATCTTGGGCTCATTAGTTCCTAGAGGATATGTTGTTTTTTGTGGTTAAGCGATCATATAACATATTAGATAGATTTAGTAGAATTATTTAAGAATTCAAGCAGCCCGGCCAGCAGTCTCATGAAAGTTTCTTCCCCTGATTAAAGGGAGTATTCCCAAAGTGAATAAATTCAACCATTTATTACCATTTGCCCTCCTCACCCACTGAAGAAAGGTTTTTGTGATGAATTCTTGAGGTGTCATTAATATGCATAATCAGGCAAAGCTGGACATTAGCCTAGCCTTTTAGGTCTATTATCAGGAGATGACCATGACAGACTGCAGAGCTTTTATGAACCTCCTTATATTTCTTATAAGATATTCTGTTCCCTCTGATGATCAAGGTGACCGCTAATTTGATGGCAATCCTCTTCATCTGTCCTAGAAAAGTATAATAATGACATCTACTTGGAGTATTTAAATGCAAAATTATTTATGTGAAAAGCAAAGTAGTAAAATATTCTTGAAATGACTGGTCTCTCTCTAAAATTAGCTGGAATGGGATGTTGTTGTATTTTTTGTGCTGAGGGAAATCTTTTCATAAAAAATATACAAACGACACAACTTGTCTTTATCAGTATCCATATTCTGTTGTTGTTCAATTTGAATCCCAAAATAAGAAATACATGTTTCCTTTATGGCTTTCTGTTATTCTAGAAATAAATTAGTGACATAGCATTTATAAATATACATTTCTTTCTGGGTAAATGAGTTGTCTTTATTCCGATATGTTTCTTTGACACCGAGGTGCTGTCTCTAGCTGATTGTCTGACTGTAGTCTCCATTAATGGTACAACTGCACCATCTAGTGTCAATAAGGCAAAGTCATGTTGGCTGTGCACAGTCCCTGAACTCTAAGTAAATGTAAGAAAACATAAGTGGCATTTTTCAAGGGAAACCAGCTATTTTTTTTATCATCCAGTACTGATAGCCAGACCAGAGCATTTCTGAATTTTGCTTAATGACACCTAAAAGTACTATCCTTTGTCCAAATGTAAGCAAAGTACGTAGGAATTTATTTATTGATTAACACCAGACTAAATCTATGTGGTTATTGCTTTCTGTTAGTATCATTGCTTTGTTTGATTTTTTTCATGATGTAAACACTGCAGCAAAAAACAGGCAAATATTCTCAATTGTGATCAACTGGAAAACACACAAAATGCTTATTTTTAATCTATGAAGCAAATATGCATGTAAATAAATGTGTAATTTATTTGTGTGAGAATTGTATATATTTAATTCTGACTTTCAGTTGTTGTGGCTCCAGCAGTGATCATTTATTATCATCCTCACTCATAAGTTTCATGACCACTAAATCATAAGTCAATTTTATAAATTTATTTCCCAAATCGAAATATAACAGCAACTTAATTTTTACTGTATGTCATATCTTGTAATCTAATATTAATTTCACAATTCACGTACTTCCCTCCTCAATAATTTCAATTCTTGCTTGCAATTTACCAAAAAATGTCTTAATGATATAATAGTATCATTATTTGATGTGTTTATTTTTGAAGGACACATATGGTTTTCTGTCATATACTTGGATTTAGTTCTATATCCATCAATATGTAGATTTCTTTACTTTTAATCATGGAATGTCCTTCCTCCTCTCTTGACCATCTTGATCAGAGGACCAAGCTGGTTGGGCTTGTGTAACTATGACAACGAGAGTTTCCACCATCATCATTGTGCCCTAAATTACAGCATCCTTACAGATCACCAAATATCTCCCTTGATTAATCTCCAAGAGGAGGATGAGACATTTAAGCAAATACATCTAACCACTAAAATAAAATAAAAAGGGACCAGTAAAGTGTCCATTTAATGTAAGGTGAAGGAAGAACAGTCTTCTCTCAATATACCTGTATTTGAAAAAGAATAAATAAATTGATCCACGTATTAATAGTGTCATTGCACCTCTTATCCAGCAGAGTGCGCCAGAGTGTTTTCTATGAGGCTTTCCACTAAAGCATTAGAGGGGTTTACTGTAGGTCTGAGTTTGTAATCAACCAGTTGATCTAGTTACAATAGTTAAATTCCCTATACGAGATTATGTAACTTATATTTTCCAGATGCTCACGACTGTGTGTTTGTGTTCATTTTATGCTCGATTGCCATCTTCCTCACTCTCCTGTTAGTTTGGTTTCACCTGGAATGGAAGGTCAAATCACACATTTAGCTTTCCAACTTCAGTCTGTGGAGAGGTCTAATCAGCCAGCATTGAAAACTCCTGGGACCTTGATATAGAATATTTGAGTTAAACTGAATTAAGAATAAAACGGTCTGTTTTTATGTGTGACTTTCATTTGATTTAAACAGATCCATTTGGCATCTATTTGATCATTTTGTTGTAACTCAGCTTCCCAGAAGTGAGGGATTTATTATTTGCAAAGACCAGACAAAATTGGTTTATTGTCTAATGTGGAAAGATTTTGGATTATGTTAATGTAATCAAGTAATTGAGTTGTGCAATAAATAACATTAATTAAATTTCCATGCTGGCTCACTGCCATGGCTAACAAGGACATTTAAATGAAACAGGGTCGTCATTAATGTTATTGGTTGCACCTGTTCTTCCTGAGGAGTCACAACTCTGCCAGAAAATAAAGGGCCATTTCCATGTTTGCTTAAGAAGATAATGAGTCTATGAGCATTCTGTCACTTTAGAGTAGAACAATGCTGCATTGAGCCCTGCATCTTATGGACTCTGTGTCTACTCACCTGGCAGCTGTTTATGTAAAAGCAGTTGCACACCTGCACGCTTGTAGCTGCTATACGTTCCACACACCTGTCCACCATTCACACACAGCAGCTGCCATAATAGATCCATACCCGTCTGCCTGGTTTCCTGTTCATCTTAAAGCCGATCTTTGTGACACTACTAGCATAGTTCTTTAAAGTCATTGTTTTTATCAAGGAAAACACAATCAGGCAAAATTCTGCCTTAGATAAAACAGAACAAATAAAGAAAATAAAAAGTGGGTTCACACTGTGATTCATACTGTGAAAGAAAACAGTGTTTCACATCAATGACCTTCTAAAGGCCTTATTATCACAGGTGGCATCATGTCAATGAATTGCAAGCAGTTCCACCAAAGGGTGAGATTCTAGTCTTGTGAAGCCCAGGGTTTGTCTGATAGAACGTGATCTGTTAGACTTGTATTAGCATGTTGCTCTGTAAGCCGAGGTTGTGCCTGATTAACCAGCTCGGCTGTCACTGGAGCAGAGAGGTAACATATTGGATTTAAGAAGGCAACTGTCCTCTGAGTGCTATGCATTCTTTCTTTTATTCAGCAACACATTTACTCAATGTCTTGCAAACAAATGTATTTTGTGTTTCTCCTCTGGGTTCCAGGAATCTGGTTCTGTTCAACCCATGTTGAAGCAGAGTGTGACTTTACATGAAAAGAAATACAAACCACGTTTTTTCCTGTCCCTAACCTTTGGATCTTTTGGGGGGAAGCGGTGATGAAGTTACTGAATTGCACCTAAAACAGAGGGGATGTTACAGCTCATGAGTTGGTTTAAGATAAAACACACACATAAGGCTGATGTTCAGAGGGTGTGATTTGTAGGTTGAGCAGAGGTAAAAACAGGGCAAACCACAGCTATTTGTCTAATGATTTTTAACTACCTAAATTGCCCTTAACATGTCCTGACAGCAGCAGAGAATTCTTGAGTAGGAGGCATGCACAAACAAATTACCAAACTAAGTCAGATCCTTTTGGAAAAAAAGGACTAGTTTTCTTTGGGCACCTGAACCTCATAATGCACATAACTACAGATCAGGAAATCAGGTAAAAGACAAATTGGGGGTTTTCCCTCATGTCTGACTCTCTATATGTATTTATGGTTAAAGATGTTTTTCTTTTTGTAGATAAGACTCCTATTCTGTCTATTCTGGCTTAATATCTCCTAAAGTCTCAAATCAAACTTGTGAATTTTCAATATACCCACAGACATTCTGCCGTAACATTATGAAACTGTTAACAAAACAAAAGCATCTTATGACCCTTATGATGAATTTTATAAATCTGCAAAGTGCATGAATGAAAATACCTGATTCCAATGCGCTGACAGAATTATTGATCCATGACAACTCTCTATACCAGAGAAAGCTATTATAGGTCCCCAAGTTCTTTTGCAATTAAAAAAACAGTTGATTGTAACATTGATGATGACCAATTTGCTTTGAGATTCCCAAACACACACACACACCCACACACAACACTACACACTTGGATGCTGTCTGAGGGCTTGACAGTGCAGGTTGCGACATCCAGACAACCGCAAACGTTTTGTTGCTTTAAGGGAACACAAAGTGATAACGGCTCAAAACATAATAAGCAGGAGGATTATCCAGTTTCTAGGTTGTAAATGTTTACCCAACTCATCACTTGGTGCTGACAGTAGCAAATACTGTATATCTAGAGCATCATAACGAGACTTCTTTTTTCCTCATTCAGTCTAAGGATGGTGGGGGACAGGCTTGTAATGTGTGACCATAAATACAACTTGACTCTTTGATAAATGCGTTCAGACTTCTTGGCCGTCATCTGCATACAGTAAGTTAGAGAGAACTCAGGGTCATGTGTCGATGACGTAGAATGTGGCAAACAAAGTTCTATATAGTACTTCACAACAGCCCGTTTTCTTCTAAATCGCATAACAGGCTTGTGTGTACGCAGTGTAATAAGGATTTACTAAAACATGACATGTGTAAGCTTGAGTGAGTGAGTCATGTAATGTCAAATTTGTTCAGAACTTTTCAGTGGAGCCCAGTTTAAGCAGAAGATATGGTATGGAGGTACAAGTTAATGTGGATCTTAATCATAAATAAGTTCCCAAAAATGACATCAGAACTACAGGGCATTAAAGATATTTTGAAAAAAAAAAAGTTTATTAATTTAACAAGCATACAAAACAACAATTCATTTTTTTCAAACTACAGTTTCAGTGCAATTCCAAAATATACATTTTTTTCAGCAGGGCATGTTAATCAAAGTTATTCACATCAGAAACAGCCATTTAAATATATCTTTTTTGATTATCATGACAATTGTCCTAGCCAGAGGAAGCTTGCAAGTTATACCTTCTTGAGGTAAAACTGTACACATACAAACATACAAAACAAAGCACTACATCACAAATGAAATATTAAAAACCTGAACAAAACCACTGAAGTTACTACAAAACAATGCATTTGTAAACAAAGCTTGTAAACAAAAAGGAAGTATGTGGTTATAGGTATTTGGTTTGTGGATTTAATAAATACCTTGCTAATAAACTGTGTCCTAACAGTTTACCATATTAACAGTATTTGGTGTGCAAGTGTAGCAGACTGTCAGTTATAACTAAAATGGTGAAAGATTTCCTCCTCTATGTGTATATATTCCCACAACGGAAGGCTATAGCATAAATAAACACAGAGGCCAATTAAGGTTAAAAAAAAAAAATACCTTCTTCCTTTTTCCTTTTTCTTCAGGTAAGAAGAGACATTCTAGGTTTGCCGACAATGCCGGCAGATCTCATTCACTCACAGGAGAACTGTTACTTTAAGACAGGGCCATTTTATCAGCAGGGCACAGCAGTGAAACAATAACAGGACCGGGAGGATGGCACTGCCAAAACAGGACTGAGTTTGAGTTTGAGTCCCTGGAGGATGTCGAGGCATGTGTCTGACACAATAGACTGAGGAGAAGGCCTGGTCAGTTGGTGATGATCAACTACCATGCAGCATCAACCTCGAGGCCACAACTTAACAAAGGGTCATTGTCAGCGATCACAGCATCAGTAAGGCCAATTGAATATTGAGGTTTGAGTTTCAGGGTCAACATATTACTTGAAAATTGTGAAATGCTATTCAATAAGTTGGCCCCAAATGACACAACTATCTTTTTGAGAAGGGTAGCCAGTCTGCAAGTTCAATATCAATCAATATTCGATATGTTTCATGATTCTTTGGACTTGTCTTCTCTTCAGCTGCTACATTAATGCTGCTACATGAAACTGAACAGTAACAAAAACAGAGCATGGACACAGGAATCCATTTGGAACTCTTGTTTTCATTATTTTGCTTAATGATCCATATCGAAAGTTATTACGTTTTGTAAAAGTGCACCTTTGTTAGCTCCCGTTCTGGCTTTCCTATATCATCATCCTCATCATCATTAAACTGGGAATGTTTTACTTGAGTTGAGCTCTTACCAAAAACAAAACTTTAAAATCCAGCTGCTCCAGGCCTTTGTGGAAGCACACCCTATGCATACGTTAGTATGTTAGTATCAGATACCGCTACGGTCAGAGTCATCTGGGAGTTAAGCACATACTGCTGCTGTTGAGTATGTAACACTGTATTAGCATATCAAAATGTATCACTGATGGAACGTCAGATCGTAAGGTAACCCAAATTAAATATGCCCTTAAAAAGCAAGGAGTTCATATATATATATATATATTTATATCATTCAATCATTGTGCTATTACTCCAATACACCGGATTCAAAAAGCACACCAACTTTCAGTCTAGCCCTTTCTCCTAAAAGTTATTATACCATACAACAAAACTGCATGTGAATAACATTTCAAGGAGAAATACTTTTTTGTGGATTAAGTTTGCTTTGGAATCTTTCACAAATTAGTCTCAAATGAGAGTAAGAATTTGTGTTGACTAAACATAACCAACAAGTGGTTTGGTTGTCCAAACCTAACAAAGTACTTTTGTACCGTTTTTGCTTGTTTTGTTTCAATTTAAGTCAAAACTAGATGTTTTTTGGTAAACAGAACCCAGTATTTGTGTTGCCTCAACAAAAAAGAATTAGTTCTGTAGCTTTTTTTTGTTTTGTTTTTTTGTTTGTTAACCACATGTTCCTCCACGGCAGAAACAGTAGGATAAATGTTTCCCCTTGGAATGTAATTGAGAGAGCAGTTTAGCTGTATGGGAACGTCATTTTATACGAGACTAGGTTGTTCAGTCACATTCACACAGAGAGAATATAATCCTTTTAGACACAACTCTTATGGGAGTTTTTGCTTATTGCAGCATATTCAAAATCCAGATTATAACTGCCATTAAAAGGAAGGTAGGCGAATTGTGGTCATCTCATCAGAAAACTGGACTGAACGTAAACAGCGTGAAAAAGCACAGCATCCGTTAATAAGTTCCATTGACTTGTCATACCACACCCCCAGCTCCTCATGAGGCCGATCAAAACCATGAGCTCAGCGAAGACTCCGTGATGAGACGTAGAATACACCAGATTTAGTGGTCTAGTTGTTTGTTATTTTCAGCCTACGTCAGCCACGTTTCATAGTAACCCATGCATATTCACTAAGAAAAGAATAAGAGAGTAAAGAATATGTGTGACATAATGTGCGTCTGTGCTTTTAACAGTGAAAAGTGATGAGGGAAGGCATGGTCACAGGTTCAAGTGTAATTCGACACTAAATTACATAGAGCCAACAACTTTTTCTGCACTGCTCTCTGTGGGCGTTAACTTTGGAGCATGTTGTGTTTCAGGCCATCAGTGATGTCACAGCAGGTGTTCTCCATCAGCTGTCATAGGTAAAACACCTGCTGTGACATCACTGATTTGGCTGTTGCTAGATGTGCACCGTGGTTTCCGTTTTCAACCCATACAGAGCAGTACAGCAGAGCTTCTCTGCCCTATTTGATTCAGTATTAAATTGCCCTTTGAAGAGTCTCTTTTCTCTCTTATCTCAAGCATGGTTTGTACACTCTTCTAGCTCCACCTTAAACGTTAGCTTTCCAGGTCTCTCACATTGTCCCCTTCCCCTTTCTACCTAATACACTCTTCCTCTGATGGGCTTTCTGATTCTTCATTCTCGCTGTCATCCAGTTCGGGAAGATCTCCCCACAGGAGCAGATTCAGACCTGTGTACACATTGGAGGGCGACCGCTTATGAAACGCATTCAACAGAACAAAACTGCAAAGAAATCCAATGTTTTTAAGGGGAGTTCCTGCTGACCTGTCGCATCCAGTCTGTTGAGAGTAGACACAGCATCACTGTTGAACATCCAGAAATGGCCGTTGTTACAGGAGAGCAGGCAGGGTTTACAGGGGGCCACAACATGATAGCCCACAACATTACCACTGGGAGAGGGAGGGAGAGAGAATAAAGAAGAAACGTGTGTCAGCACTTTACTGGGGGCACTTCTGAAAAGTGCTAATCCACCAGTGGGCATCTATTATCTAACAGATGTTTGTTTTTGCCCTGAGTACAACAACAACAAAGGCCTGGGAATACAAAAGATGTTCCATGAAGCCTCACTGTAGCACCAAACTCTCCTTTAAATGCAGAATGGCAGAATGTCCTATTTATTAGAGGTGTATATAGCTTTAAAAAATGTTTACAGTTGTTTCACAGAAAATTAATAGGCAACTATTTTGATTATTCATTGTTTGAGACACTTTTCAAGTAAAAACACCAACAATTCTCTTGTTTCAGCTTCTTAAATATGAGAATGTACTGCATTTCTCAGTTTTATATCATTGTTAATTGAATAGCTTTGTATTTTATCTGGAAAATTGAATTGATAATAATCACGATTGCCTGTCTATATATTTGATGATTCCCTTCCTGATTAATCAGTTGGTCTATTAGATGTCGATATAAACAATCAGTAGCTGCAGCTCTACAGGTGTTTATAATGAGATAACAGCTACATTAGCAGATGGTCTTCCTAAAGCAAACCCTGCAGGCTATAGAAGAGCTTTACATACCACTTGAGACATGCGATGTCTCTCAGTTTGCATTTGCAGCTTTCAGTAGAGTAGCAGCTGGCCACAAAGTCAACAGTTCTGGGGGGAGGGTGCATGTAATGAGAAACAAACAGCCATGAAAGGTTAAAAAACACATTCATTTCACATTTTCATGCAACAAAAACCCTGTTGATCATACTTAGAGTATCACTATTTACCATCAACATATCAGTTAGAGGTGAGTTAGCTGTTTGTTTCAGATACATAAACAAAGGCTTGACTAGATTAGCACTTACCTATTGGGAGGTATATCAGTGGAAAACAGCTCAACCTCAGTGTCTGCAAGGAGCACGGCTTTCATGCCTCTGGTGCAGAGCAGACTGTCACAGAAGATGCAGTTCACCTGGGTCACACACTTGTTTTTGAAATTGGCGTTCGATGTAGACATTGTTGTCCTGCTAAGATGGACGGACCCTCTGGTGCTTTCTGGTCACAGACAGCAAACAACAAGACCCGCAGACTGGTGCTGCTCAGTTCTGGAGAATAACTCAAGAGTTAACACCGATGAAAGCCTTTACTAACGACACAACAGGAGGCTAACGCTAACCTGAGCGTACAGAACAGACGTTGTGTTTCGCAAAAGGATTTCCTATATTAAAAAAAATAAACTTGATAGCTGTATTTCTGATAGATACACGATATCTGCGAACAGCTAGCCCGTTTTACACGACTGGCTCAGCATCCATTAGGATGTGGTTATCAGCTAACCCAAACGCTGTCAGCTTTGTTTACAACTTCCTGGTATTTAACGGTACTTCCTGAAACTATCTTTAAAAGACTCGATCTCGGACTCTGATTGGTTGCTCTCCATGACAACCAACGCCATTGGGCGCCGTCATTTCAAAGCCGGATTCTAATTGGCTATACACCCCATGTTCAAAAACCCTCAACGCTGATTGGTCTGCTTGCATGTCGTTCAAATTGTGTTTGACCAATCAAGTCACGGAAGGCGGGGCTAACGTTTAGTTGGTGCAAATAAAGTTGATGTGTGGAGGTTCAGCCCATTGGGGGATAACTGTAGCTAACTTGAGGATAATTTTCAGTTTCGTTTAGCAAATACTCAGTTATTCAGTAATAAAAGTTCCTCATAATGACATATGTAAGACACACTGTCTCCTATCAGCGGTCATAGCGTTACTGAAAGATATGAAGTGGCAATTAAACCCACTTCTGCTCACTTTACCCACCCCTGCATCCTCAAATTATTATTATTATATTCCTTTATTGATCCCCATGGGGGAAATTCAAGTGTTGCAGCAGCTCAACTACACAGACACAGACAATAAATACACATATTATACAACTACACAGACAATAAATACACATACTATACAACTACACAGACAATAAATACACATACTATACAACTACAGACAATAAATACACATACTATACAACTACACAGACAATAAATACACATACTATACAACTACACAGACAATAAATACACATACTATACAACTACACAGACAATAAATACACATACTATACAACTACACAGACAATAAATACACATACTATACAACTACACAGACAATAAATACACATACTATACAACTACACAGACAATAAATACACATACTATACAACTACACAGACAATAAATACACATACTATACAACTACACAGACAATAAATACACATACTATACAACTACACAGACAATATATACACAATACTATACAACTACACAGACAATAAATACACATACTATACAACTACACAGACAATAAATACACATACTATACAACTACACAGACAATAAATACACATACTATACAACTACACAGACAATAAATACACATACTAACTACACAGACAATAAATACACATACTATACAACTACACAGACAATAAATACACATACTATACAACTACACAGACAATAACAATAAATACACATACTATACAACTACACAGACAATAAATACACATACTATACTATACAACTACACAGACAATAAATACACATACTATACAACTACACAGACAATAAATACACATACTATACAACTACACAGACAATAAATACACATACTATACAACAAAATAAAACAATTTGAACAACAAAATAAAAATAAAGATAGAATTACAACTAATCAGTCATAGAATTGTTGCTTTGTAACTATTCAATTCCCCTGGTTGAACAAGGACACACCTATGGGACTTTTTATTTTTATTTTTTATTTTTATTTTTTTACATGCAGTTATGGTCAAGTCTGCAGCCAAATGACACTAAAATGAGCACTGTGCATGTGTGCATGTGTGCATCCATGGCTGTCCTGCGCACTGGGGCTGACCAGACCAGACCAGTATGCACACTGGTTTTTCCTCCTCTCTCTCACTCCAGAGGGGGAAGAGGAGAGCAGTTGAGTTAAGCTGGCAAGAGAGAAACACATAATATAGAGAAAGGAGAAAAAAAACTTTTGGAAGTGACTATTGCTGCTTGTTGTTTTTTTGGGTTTTAAAAAAAAAAGGGAATGAATCTCCTTTCGCTGGAAGTTGTTTGCACCATAACCGGTTGTGAGGAGGCGGTGAGGCTTGGCGGATGGGAGCATTCAGCAGCAGCAGCCCGCACTGAACGCACTGAACGCACTGAACGCAGCCTGGGACACGACACGGACCCACGGTCACACTGACGAGCTGCAAACTCGCATCTGGGGCTGTCTTTTTTTTTTTTTTTTTTTTTTCCTCTTCCCTTTTTCCAAAAAAAAAACCCTGTTCCAGTTTGGTCATCCACCAAGTTTGACCCTTATTGTTTTTTTTTTTATTGTGCTAAAAAAAAAAAAAAAAAAAAAAAAGAAAATTGTACTTCGAGCGGTTTGATCTCCAAACTCAGCCATGACGTCTCCGGCGAAATTCCGAAAGGACAAGGAGATAGTGGCCGAATATGAGACTCAAGTTAAAGGTAAAAGTTGTTTTTTTTAAAGCTTCTCATATGTTAAAATGCTTTCTTAGTATCTGGTGGGTTTTCCTTCATGTGGCTGACTGCATGGCTTTCTGTACCCTCACCTCTCCTATCTATCAGACGCATGTTTATCACCATTTATACAAGCTTATTGTCAATATAGTTGGACGTTGGAGATCTAATATCATCAATATGTGCAAACATAACCAAGAACATCATGATCAGCGTGACTTGAAGCGTGCTCGCCTCTATAACGCAGATATGACCAACAAAGACTGGGAGGGGGAGGAGGAAGAAACTCGCTCACAAAGCAGTGTTTTTGTCCAGATGTTTTATCTTTATGGTCTCTAAAGAAAAGAAAAGAAACCTATCTTAAGGTTGATATGTGTGTCGAGTGTAGACTACACACAGGGCTGGGGTTCGACATGGAACAAGGCAGGGCGTTTTCTCTCTGTGCTGCTGGTGTGCGTTTAAAGTGTGTGTGTGTGTGTGTGTGTGTGTGTGTGTGTGTGTGTGTGTGTGTGTGTGTGTGCATGGCTTTAAAGCATATTGCAATTAAATGATCCATTTGTGTTTTAAGAATTGTCCTTAAATCACAGTTCCCTGCCCACGATCCTGGTCATGAGAGAGCAGATCATAGTGGTTGGAAAGGGGCGTTCAGATGTGTACTGTTTACTGGCTGATTGGTATTTGTGTGTGTGAGTGTGTGTTTCTGCACTGTATTCAGCTGGGCAGTGTTAGTCCGAGCTACAGTAATTGCTAATCAGATCTATAAGTTTAGGTTAGTGGGGGGGTATAGGCCTTGGGAGGAGAGGGGAAGCACCGAGGTGGAAGTAAAGGAGGTGGGAGGTGGAGGAGAGAGAGAGAGGACAGGATATTGCTCTCCTCATGGACAGCATGTTTTCCACTGCTGCAGCAGTGCAAGATCACCGGATAAAAAATGGGGCTACCACAGCCTTGATCACAGCTGCTTCTTATGTCCCTTTTTTAAGAACACACGTCCAATTCCCGTCGTTGACCCCGATGTTACATCACCTGGTAGGCCTCCTGTTCTGCTTTTGAGCTGCGGTCACCTGCAACTTTTGTAGGATAGAGCAGCAAATCAGTGACAAACAGTCGAGTTGTGGAGCGTGTTATCACAAATCCCTATGTCGGAAAAGTTGAATTTCAGGTGCTGATATACAAACGGATGACACGTTAAAGGAAAATAAAAATAAAAAACACATAAGTGGTTTTAGTTAAGTGTGGAGACACTAAAATCTGCTTAAATGGCTAAACGTTTCTGGAACTCTACTGGAGGGTTAAACACATTCTTCAAAAAGATAATCATAGGTGTTAAACCTGAGCTGAGATCAAATGACTGTGGAAACCACGCCATATGATTGAGGTGAATTTAAAACCTATCAAAGCTTCCAGTGATCCTCTTTTCCCCCTGTGTGGAGGCATCTTAGTTTGTTATGTTTCACCACTTCATCCTAGTTTATCCTTTTCATTTCTCACTTGTCTGCACAGAATCCGGGCTGTGGTTTGATTTGGTCACCTTGGCTACCAGGTTGTCCTGTCAGTTTAAATGAATGGCGGGATGAATCCATGGTAACTGGACTCGATTGTTTACCGCCTCTTATTAGCCACTTCCTCTTGTATACCTGCCTATCTGCAGACTCCTTCAGCTGTCACCGCGGCGACATTAGCGCTGTTGTCTCAATGTCCCGCTAGACCGCTGTTTATGCTTGCCAGCCCGTGTGAAGGCTCTCTGTCCGTGCTGCATTGTGAGGGCTGTCTGCTGTGTTTGTCAGCTCGTGGACTTAACGTTTGTCCATCGATTCCTCCTGTCAGTTACTTCACTGCTCCCCAGCCGACAGCGTCGTCGAGCTATCTCACTTCGTCCGCAGGTTTCTCCACATACCGTCTTCCGTATCTGGAATGAACCGATGAAAGATTAAACCTGTGCGTCCTCATTACGGTTGGGTGTGTTTGTGTTTTGTTTTTTTCATCAGTAGAAGTGTCTCCAGGTGCTGTGTGTGTGTGTGTGTGTGTCTGCTGTGACATTCCCAGCAGTCTGCATTCTCTGGGAGACACAGACAGTCTGTCATTACCCTGCACACTGCTGTTAGATGTTCTCTAAAGCCGGGTATCAAGCAGCAATACATACAGCACCTACGCGTCTTCTCCCTGTATTTGCAAACACACGTTCGTCTTATTTACATTTTTTTTTTTCTTAAATAAGTCATGCTATTGCAGTACAGCTGGCTGTTAAATGAATAGTATTTTCACTGTGCAGCCACACACTGCAGCATCATGGGGGATATAAATGTAAATCCTCCCATGGCTTACATTCGTACATCTCTGCTGCAGGAGAGAAAAATATGCACGATGCACATTCTAACATGCACACGGACACAAGATGTTCGTTACAAAGTAACCCAAGCGCTTAAGGAATTAATTGGTACTGATTATTTTCAGGACCCTCCCCTGTCCATCCTGACTACCATCATTTAGCATTTTGTTTGGCTGTTGAAGTAGGTTTTGTTTTTTGTCAGCAGGAATATGGAAAACTACCAGCTTTTCATGAACCTTGGTGGGAGGGTTTAGCATGAAAGAACCCATAAAGGTTTCAAGCCAGATATACAAATTATTTTTCACTTTTGTTAACGTTGCGAGACAGGGCACGCTCTTTGTGAAGGTCTGCGCTCTCCTACTACCCTTCTACTTAGATACATACTTTTATACCCAGCATTACATTCATGCTACACAGCGAGATTCCTGAGATAAGTTGGACTCCTATAGTGAAACTTTGATGCCCAATAGTGCTTAATGGTTTTGAATTTTGAAAACGTGCATCAAGTGCTGACGAATGCTGTTGTTGTATTGAGCCTAATATGTCATTTTTTCACGATGGGCTGTTATTTTGTATATCTTCTGTACCTTTTTGTGAAGGGAGAAAAAAAAGCTGTCGTGAAGCGATAACCTAAACTAGTTTGGGGATGTCATGGATACTGTCATGTCACCTGTTGGCATGTGAGCTGAAGAATATTGCTTTTGTAAATGCATATACACACATACGCATCGATGCTTGAATAACATCACCCTTTTCTCAGCCTTTGTTATTTCACAAAGGGCTGATACTATAATATGGGATTTTCTGGCTGATTCAAGGAATGTTCCTACTGCTCAGGAAGAGGGTGTGTCTGAGAGAGTATGAGAGAGAGAGAAAGAAAGACTAAGACGCAGAGAAAAAGAGAGAGGTGAAGAAAGCTGGAACAAAAAAGGGAAAGATAGCAGGAGAAAGTGAGTTCGACACATTTAAAGAGCGGTAGGAATGTTCTAACACAGATGTAAACGGTTATACACAGCGCCTAAATGGAGTTAAGGAATGAGCTTATCACCTTACAGTCGTAGTTCACATAGCACTTATTTCGAAATTGAATCCAGAAATCCCCCTGTGCTTTAAGAAAGACTCCTAATTTCTCTGAGGTTTGTCACTATTACAGGCTTCATCCCATTTATCCATTCTATGCACATCTACCAGCTATCACCACCAACCCTCGTTTACCAGTCAGCAAGCTCTCCAGGATATTTAAATGGAACGCTTTAATTCCCGCAATGTGAAACATTGTAGAGGAAAATTAGGGAGTGCTGAGTCTTTTAAACATTTGACAGATGTTTCCTTTTCAAGTACATTTTGGCACTTTAGCATCTGTCAGAGTTTTAACACATCTGGAAATATTAATAAGTGGCTGCCTTTGCAAATAACTACCGCTGTTGCTGCTGCTGAAACATATTGATATTGAATTCAATTCAATTAAATGTAATTCAATTTATTTTCTTAGCCCAAAATACAATTTATAGAAATACAGAGAGGAATGTCTGGCCAGCTAATCTGATGAAGCGCTGAAAAACTTGTTATGGTCTTCTTTAGACTAAATACTCGCACGCAGAGAGGTATGCACAGTATGTATCTCCGTACAGATGTAGACTTATCATTTTCAGGAATAATAAACTCATTCAACTCTGGTGCAGATATGACGTTGATCTGTCTCCCCGAAGAGGGATGAGTGCCGGTGGCCACAAACTAAAACGGTGTGACTGCCTACGTGTTCATTACAAAGCTGCCTGTTTACAAGGCAGCCAGAGACACGTATGATTTAAGATAAATGGCTGCTTTCACTAGCATACAAAAGGAAAGGTGGTGACACAGCAAGAGGCATGAGGCAAGAAGGATTGTGGGTCTGTCTCGTGTGTGTGTGTGTGTGTGTGTGTGTGTGTGTGTGTGTGTGTGTGTGTGTGTGTGTGTGTGTGTGTGTGTGTGTGTGTGTGTGTGTGTGTCTGTGTGAGGCTCTGTGGCTGGACTGAATATTTCTGTTTGTGTGTTGCGTTGTGGTTGATTGATGTATATTTGATCAGGAGGAGCAGGGGCACTGCAGAGGGGTCCTCTGACATAAATTGCAGGGAGATGCTGTTTCTCATTTATTAATTATGAAGTAGTAAAAGGCAGAAGGAATGGAGAAGTGACTAAACAGAGGAGAGCTTGATTTTTTTTTTATTGACGCCTTTGCTGCAGTTGCCTTCACCTCAGCAAACATCGCACATGGGTGGAAGGATGTGAGAGGACATCTCTAAACTAATCAATTAGTGGTCATTTAAGGGCTTTTGTGTGTGTATGTTCTTCTTAATAACCCCTAGTCGATTAGGGCTGGACTGTATTAAGTGAGTCCAGTGGTTCACCACAAGTCAATCACACAACTCTTAACAGTTGTGGGATTGACGTGTGTGTGTGTGTGTGTGTGTGTGTGTGTGTGTGTGTGTGTGTGTGTGTGTGTGTGTGTGTGTGTGTGTGTGTGTGTGTGTGTGTGTGTGGATGTCTGTCAGAGTGTGGTGGAACAAAGGGAAAGGGGGAGGGAGGGAGGGGTGGGGTGGGAGAGAGCTGAATTAAAAATGCTAACAGAGCTTAAAAATAATCAGCCAGGAAGGATGTTTGTGTGAAACTGAGGTTCAGGAGTCGGACTCAAACACACACACACACACACACACACACACACACACACACATCGGACAGCTTGTGTGTTAAGCTTCCTGTTCGGGCCCACGGCTTTGTGCCTGTGCAAAGGAATCCACTGCACACACACACACACTCAATGCTACTGTGCTCGGTGAGGGATGATTTTTAGCTCTGCAGTCGTCACACTTGCCTTTCGGAATAGAGAGGAACCGAGAAATGTTTTTTTAAGAGTGAAAATTCTCTATTCCCTATTGATGAGGCACAGTAGAACAATGTGTTTCATTGCAGGTGTCCCACCAATGTTTCAGTTTGTGTGTCTGTGTGTGCGCGCGCACCGTAGCAGTTACCTTGTGCTGTGTCAGCACCAGACACGACGTGGCTGAAAACACTCATTGATTTTCTGTTCCCTTCTACCTCTCTCCTACCTCATTCTTCAGTATTCAATATGACAATTTACTGCAGGGCTGCTGGGGCACCTGTGAGAAAAAAAACACACACAGCGGTAAATTTACCAACACCGCAAGGGTGCACACATACACATAAACAGAGCGCCGCTTACAAGCCAGTGAGTGTGTGATTGAGATGTCAAACCTGTACCTGTCTACACCACTACATTCTGGATACAGGCCATAGCTGAGAGATAGAAGAGGAATGTCTGCTATCACTATGATATGCAGATTAACCTGTACAAGTGTGCGCCAACACCAAGATGGTGTACAAGATGTCAGCTACAGAGAGATGAAGGAATAGATTTAAAAAGGCCAGAGAATGAATGAAAAATTGGCAGCCGGTGAAGCCAAGTGGCTAAGGTCAGAGGTCAGCTGCTGTTCATTGGTGCCAGATGTTCCAGATGCTCCGATTGGGCAACAGATGCTCCGTCTGACCTGGTTGGCTAATCCTCTGTGGCTGCCACCCCTTTACTAGGCCTTCAGCACTGAGGCATGTTGGGATTGGTTGGAATCTCCCCTCCCTCTTTTCAGGTGTGTGTGTGTGTGTGTGTGTGTGTGTGTGTGTGTGTGTGTGTGTGTGTGTGTGTGTGTGTGTGTGTGTGTGTGTTGTGCACCCATGTGAACCCACTTTGAATACCTAGTCAATAAGTTACATTGTGCTAATTTAGAAACGCACTGAATCTGATGTCATTTGTAATAATGCAAATATCTCTCTAACACACACACACACACACACACACACACACACACACACACACACACACACACACACCTCCTGCCTGCCAGTTTTTGTTGTTACCTAGATGGGTATTTTCCATAAAGTCAACTGTAGCATTTCCCTCAGACACTTGGTTGAAGTCTTTCTATTGAGAAATAACCAAATCTCTGGATTATTTAATTTTGCTTAAAAGATTAACAAATTATTTGTCAGAATTGCTGCCAATACACTTTCTAATTGTTTCAGCTCTAAAGTATAAATGGTCATATTGCCTAAGCCTATGTGTGAATGTGTGTGTGACCTTACCCATGGTTGATATAGGGGCCTTGACCCCTGTTAGGGTGCTTCATTCAATTTTCACTTTCTTTATCTGACACACACACACACACACACACACACACACACACACACACACACACACACACACACACACACACACACACACACACACACACACACAGCAACAGCAGAGCAACCGGTGAGAGGGTATAAAAATGTAAAAAGCAGAGCAGAACTCTGGCCTACCCCCTCTCTCTCACACACACACACACACACACACACACACACACACACACACACACACACACACACACACACACACACACACACACTGACCGTCAATCCCAAACTCCCTCTCTGGCTTTTTCAATCTTTTTCTTTCTGTCAGCCTACATGGAGTGAACAATCAGACCATTGTGAAAAGAACTGCTGGTCTTTAACTCAAACTCTCTGTTTTTCTCACTCCCTCTTTCTCCCCCCTCTCCTTTTTCTTGTCTCGCTCTTTTCCTCTCCCATGATGTCTGTCAGTTGTGATGAAATGTGACACACACATTTTTCAACCCGCCTCCCATGGCAGCTTAAACCAATAATCACCACTTTATGATTTCAGCATATGGGACACACACACACACACACACACACACACACACACATTGTGCGTGTATGCACTAGCCTCTACACCGGACACTGACTCACACCCAGCTGAGAGAGAGAGAGAGAGAGAGAGGATGTGTGTTTGTGTGTTGCTGAGAACATGTTAAAGAACAGAGGGATCTATATAAAGCCGAGCAAGGCTGAGACAAAGCTCACTCATATCCTCCGTAAAACAATCAATAGGAGAACAGACATCCAGCTGTAAATAAATAGGAGGGAGGCAAAAAGAAGGGAGGGAGGGAGAGAGAAAACACAACAGTAGAAAAGCTGGGATAATGCTCCCGGGGGACGCCAGAGGAAACAGGTTGTGTTTGAACAGTCCTCATACGTGGCCAGAGAGCAGGAGTACGAAAAGGAAGGAGTCTGACCAAGGAGGGAAAAGGGAGGAAAGGGGGGGGAGGAAAGGAAGAGGAGGGATCTTGGAAATGTGCAACAGAAGGACTGAATGGAAGATCGTTTTTTTAAAGACATAAAGAAGGGAGTGAAGCCCTTCTACTACTAGACTGTACGATCCATCTGCTCATTTCGATTGATAGGAGTGTGATTTCAGTATGCACTAGTATCAGCCCTTCCTCTCCCTACCTCCATCTCTCTCTCTCTCTCTCTCTCTCTCTCTGCCTCTCTCCTTCCCCCCTCCGTTCAGCAGCTTCCCTCTGCATGTTGGTAGAGTTGGTTGCTAGGGTTACTGAATTGCCCCCATTTTTCTGGGTTTGCGCGGAGCAGAGGGAAAATGAGAAAGAATAATGTAGATTTGTGTCCCCTGTAGGGTCTGGCTAATCAGGTTACACACACACACACACACACACACACACACACACACACACACACACCGATCGCATTTTGAACTATGGTCTTCTTGAGTTTTTTTCCTTTTCGCTGTCTTGCTTTTGCATTCCTGCTCTCCTTATTTGCTCTCCTCTGCCTCCTGTATTCCTTCTTTTAATCGCTGTCTTTTTTTTTCCCATGGTGTCAATGCCGTTTCCTCATCTCCCTTTAGGCTTTGGGCTGGTATGCGTCAAGTGTGTGTGTGTGAGATGAAGGGAAGCCGGTTTGATTAAAGGAAATTTGGAGTTGTTGTTTCTTGAAAATCATTTGGCTTGTCACTGATGTTTTTAAGCTTGATAATTATGGAAGCCCCAGGTTGCGTTTTAAACGTGCATCGGCATCAAACACTGTAAGTGCCAAGAGGTGGTTTGTGCTGGTATCAAAGAGAGAATTTCACTAGTTTGTGTGTGTGTGTGTGTGTGTGTGTGTTTGTGTGTGTGTGATGGAACTGGGCAATCACTGCACGCTGGCACCCACCATTCGGGTTCACACCTCTTCTAATGCCGTTTTAATGAAGCCATTCATCACTTCTTCTCAGCTGAATCTGCATCACTTACACACGCAGCCTCTCACTCTCTCTCACTCTTTTCTTCTATACCAATGTGAGGGAGGACACGGTGTTCTCCCCCCCCGGTTGCCATGTGGATGCACCAGTTCTATTTTAGTTGTTCCCAGCATCAAAGCTGCTCTGGTTTGGTTGAGTTTCCCCTTTTTTTCACTCAGTGTTTGTTGCCGCACATACGCAGGCTTATAGATGGAGAGGCTTGTTTAAAGTGCTGAGTCCTGGCTTTTCTTTAAACCTACTTTGAATGTGGGAGTACTGTAGTTTTCTTTCCCACAGTCTCTCTCTCACACACACACACACACACACACACACACACACACACACACACACACACACACACACACACACACACACACACACACACACACACACTTGTATGGGTAGGGAGCTAGATGGCTGAATAGGAGCAGCATCTCTGATCTTGAAAACAGTAAGATTCAAACTTCGTTCCTTGCTTCAGGCCCCCTCAATTCTCACTCAAACCAGATGCACCACCTCCACACACATCACTTAAACAGTGTACCAGCTGTGCGGTCGGTGTTTGGGTGTGTGTGCTGCCAACACGTAGACCTCAGCTGGAGGTTATTTTGAGGTCACTGTTAACCAGTTAGGTAGCAGCAGGAAGCAGATGTAGAGATCAGACTTCCTCCTGTCGTCTTCCCTTTTTCACTCATCAACGTGGACGACTCGTGATAGGAGGCCCCCCCCCTCTTGAAACCAAGAAAAGCGAAATGTCACACATGCCACTTGACACAGTGGCATAAATTAAACCTGCATGACTGGTCGACCTGAACGGGTTTCAGACC
This sequence comes from Anoplopoma fimbria, assembly GCF_027596085.1. Taxonomy (NCBI): domain Eukaryota; kingdom Metazoa; phylum Chordata; class Actinopteri; order Perciformes; family Anoplopomatidae; genus Anoplopoma; species Anoplopoma fimbria. The sequence goes on along the minus strand of NC_072465.1, from coordinate 1,205,091 downwards.
ACCTCTCAGCTGAACATAAATGCCGTACTCTATCGTTTGTGAGAGTGATGCTAATTTAATCTAAAGTTTTTTTGAAATTTAAACGGCGTGCTCCCATAACAGTGCAAGAGGAAGAAACCGACTGAAGAACAGAGGCCGTTTGTGGACAGAACTGATATTGAAACAAATCTTTATTGGGTTCTATTTAAATAAACTGTATGTAATTGGGGATGTGTAAGGAACCACATTTGCAGATATGAGTTACTGTGAGCGGTGACAACTAGTAGTCGACTAGGGACAGAAGTGTCATATCTATGTGGTCAGACATGAGTTCTGTGCAGGTTGAGAGGATGTGCATCATGTGCACACTCCTCTCCAGGCTCATTTCAGTACGTGTTGACGGGGGTGGAGGTATGAGTCTGATTGCTTGCCTTCCTGAATGCATCTATGTATTTGTGTGTGTGTGTGTGTGTGTGTGTGTGTGTGTGTGTGTGTGTGTGTCTGTGTACTCTGGTTGGGCCTGGTGGGGATGAACCCAACCTGAAAATGTGGTTTACCTGCCGCTAACTTTGTACTTGAGCTGTTTATAGGCACATACCCACATACCTCAGGCCTGATATGTATCTCACTGGTTTCCAGGCTCTGTTAGCAGACTCTTTCTCTTGTTCTGCCTCTCACTGAGCGTGGCCGGGGGGCAACGATGTGTGTGAGAAACATGCTGATATGTGCTCTTCACTCATGCATGTTTAAGCGTGTCCTGAGGCGTTGGAATATGTACTGTCGAAAGTCTCTAAACCTGTCAAAAAAAGTTGTTGTCCTTTTGAAAGAAACACTGAAACCCTGTGGAGAGATTCTCTTTTTGCCTTTTTAATGTGTTGAACATGTTGTATTTTAATGTGTGAACATGCACAATTTGTTAAAAAAGGATGAGGGAGATGTTTATGAAACATTTATGCAAAGGTTCATAGAACTTTTAATTCATTACTATATGCAAGGCTCTAGTAGAGGGGTCAGGTCGATGCAGTGCTGCTTTTTTTCTCTGGTGGTGTTTGTAGCAGGTTGGGGACAGCGGGGATTATCGAGATCCAATCACAGTCAGACAATGAACCTTCTGCAGTCAGCACATCCGCAGATTGCAATGTGTCAAATTCTAGAGAGGCTACACGTAAAAGCTACATTTGCATTTGTAAAATAATTAGCTATGTGAGACAATACCAGAGTTGGATGGTGTTGGTGAGAATCTAACATTTTAATTGAGGAAGACTTGCAGTGCACTTCATGAATGACAATCCTGCAGCCACCATCATTATTGACAACATATTGCAGCAATATGTGCTGAGACAAATAATAAAAAACTGGACCACAAACACTAATATTTAGGGCTGGGCGATATGGAAAAAAATCAAATATCACACCTGACTAAATACCTCAATATCATATTGCAAAGTTTACCATTGGTGCTTTTATATAATATTTTACACAATGAGATTTTTTTTCATTTTTTTTCATTACATTACATTACATTACATTACATTACAGTCATTTAGCAGACGCTTTTATCCAAAGCGACTTACAGGAAGTGTATTCAACATAGGTATTCAAGAGAACTACTAGTCACCAGAAGTCATAAGTGCATCTCCTTTCTTAAACAAGCATCTAAAAGCATAAACCAGAGCAAAAGTATAGTGCAGAGGCAGATTACTACGAAAACAATAATTGCAACAGACTAATACGAATATAATAAGTGCTACAAACTACTACGAATAGGATAAGTGCAGTAAACAAATACGAATACAGTAAGTGCAACAACTAATACGAATGCAATAAATGCTACGAGGAAGACTCAGTTATGTGAATATAATGACTAAAGGCAAATAATAGAACAGCTAACAGTCTGGTGTGTTCAGAAAATCACATCACATTACTGTAATGCAACCTTTAAAACCAGGAAAAGACAACACTTGTGCCATATACCATATTAAAACATGTGACCCAGTCTCTTATCAAGATATCGGTATAAAATCATTGTATTGCCCAGCCCTACTTATATTTTCACATATGCACAATACAGCATACTGAGTTTGTTGGGCGAAGCATGCATTGTTAAGGCTGCATAGAGTAAATGCAGTAGTGCATCCTATATTTTTTCGACAGCTGAAGCAGCGACACTGTCAGACATTGTTATTTTCATCAAAGGAGCATCAGTAGGTACGCTGTGAGATGCCAGCGCCTACCAGGCCCGATAGTGTTGCACCGCTCATGGAGACTCTCTGTCAGCGTCCCTCTCCCCGTGCGCCGGGCCCACAGCTCAGTGTATAGACCATGTGCTAGCCTGCGCTGTGGGATACCCCTCTCAGATTACCGCCGTAGCCTCTCCCCTCCCTCCTCCACTGCGGCCCCCCTCCCCCTCCACATTCCGACTCAGTCCATGTGCTTCAAACAGACTGGAAATGGGAACATCCTTCTCCCTATACATGCACACACTCATACTCATTCCTGCGGTGCAGTGGCCCATGTGGAACAGGGGTTGGTGTGGAGCTGATGGGTGCTCTCCGTAAAGGCTATACACTATGTGCTTTACACTTTGTTAGGTGGTAGACCTCTGCCTAGACCTGAAAGTTGGGTAAGACCACGTGTTTTTTTTCTTGGAAATAAACCGAGATGAGTACTGGAGTGATAGAGAGGTTGACAAAGAAGAGAGGGTAAAGACATAAGGGGGGGGATCCCCTTTAGCACAAAGAACCTTCCCATCAATCACTTCATCACATTCGTGGCATAGCCGATTGACACGAGCATGTTCTGGTGCCCCCCCATCATTCCTTTTTTTCCACATCTTGCCTCTCCCACTCCCTTTATCTCTGTGATTTCTTTCTGTCTGAGGGCAGCGTTGCATGGTAAAGGTTGCTGTCCATGACACATATGCACATACACACAGGCATTCTCTCTGTGTAGAAGGTTGCAGTGGGAGGCAGCGGGCTAAGTGGCCGAGTGTGAGTGGGGCCCTTGTCATGTGCTGATGGTATACCCAGAGAGGAATGTGGAGGAGAGAGATTCCCATTGCTGGATCTGAGCACGCATGTAAGCCTTTAGGAAGCATTGTGGTCCCATTTGATTCAGTTGTATTTTGAGTGTGAATTTAAAAACTTCACCCATGTCAAGATAAAACTGGGTGAATTTTCACCTCCGCTGACATCCAAACATGGGATCCGCACTTGAGGCGTTTATAATGCTGAACATTTCAGCTCTGATTGATTTGACAACACCTGTGGTTACTGTTAACAGAAAAGAGTTTAAATAGTACAGGTCTCAAGAGTTGTCGATCAATGGGGTCAGCAAACGCACATTGTTATAACGAAGAAGGCTAAATAAGACGGTCAACAATATTGTGTAAACTCATGATCATACGTTGTCTTTCACATTATGTGAAATGTGCACATGCACTAGCTTTTGTCTTTCGCATCTCGTCCGATGTGAACACATTGTTTCCTGTGAACCCATATGTGCTGGTATGCAACTAAAATCTTGTGCCATGGTGTACATGTACTAAGGCTGATCCACACTGCAGCGGCCCGGCTTTGAATCTGACTCAACTCTGGCTTTTACTGTATATTGAAATAAAAAAATCAATAGAATCAGCTGCAGAATGCTTTTACTTTGAGTGTTTATTGCCTCTAGTCAAGTGTTAGTCATGAATAGCATTAAACAGGTGTTTGAGCAGAGGAATTATAACTGTAATACAAGAAAAGACAAACACATTTTTTTGTCTTTTGCAGGACTTTTGACTTTTTCTGGTTTTGAAGAACATGGCAATGCTTTTCAGCAACTGACACGCAACTCTTTGATGTGATTGTGTACTTTGAAAGATTGTTAAAAGTAATGGTAAATACAAGCCGTAGTAAATGGGCTTTGAAAAAAATCACACCGAATTCCAGAAAAACAAAGAAAAACAAACCTGCAGTGACGTTTTTGGCAAAACCGTCCTCTCTTAAAGCCACCATTGTGTCTGCACACAACACGTTGACACTTAACGCCCATTGTTTCCAGCGTCTCTGTTACCGATAATGGCCAGGAAGGCTTACAGTATGTGTGAGTCAGGTCCCTGGCTGTATCCCTCTCCATTGTGTCCCGCTCCTACTGGGGGATGACAATGATGGCCACTGTCCTCAGAGTGAAAACCATCGCCGTCGTAGCTTACGTTCTACATGCTCCATATGCACACAGCACAGCTGGCCTCAGCACAGCCTCAACAGCATCGAAGCCATTTTGAATTCATGAATTATTTTGTTGTCTTTGGTACAACAGGGGGAAACGTGTCTGATTTCTACCAGGGAGGGAAGGGAGAGTCTGTGATTCTTTTTTCTTTTTCTTTTTTTACCTTTTTTTTTTATTTCTGGAGAAGTGTGAGCTCTCTCTCCTCTAGAGTGAGGAGTGTGTGCCTGATGTCTCGGAGCTGGAGAGTCAGAACAGCAGGACTCCACGAGATCAAACAGGCTTCCTCTGCGGATAAGAACGAGAGCCAGCAAAGGAGAGAGAGAAAAACACCGGCAGGGAAGGGAGAAAGGAAAGCAAGAGGAGAGAGCTCTTTGTAATTTTTCAAACTACAGAGAATTGTTGAACAGTAAATGGCACTAATGACTCTCTCTCTTTACCTTGTGTCTTTCTCATGATGATCTGTCAGTGTGAGTCCACTGGGGCCAGTCTAGAACAGGTGTGTGCCACATGTTTCCCCCCCAACGGTCTGCTGTGACCTTTGACCTCCACTTTTCTCCCCTCCCAGCCACAGACCCCTCAGTTCTGCCTTCAGGGAAGGGATGATCCTTCGTACGTATATTGGCCACAGCTCAGCAGCTCTGTGTGTGTGTGTGTGTGTGTGTGTGTGTGTGTGTGTGTGTGTGTGTGTGTGTGTGCGTGCACGTTTATGATCCAGAGATTACACCGAGTGTGAAAGTGCTCGCCGTTCAACACCCAGGAACCATCAATAATTCAGCAGCACGTTGCTGAACACAATGCTTCAGACAGCGTTGCCTTTTTTCTCTCTTTCCCTCCCTCTAGATTCCTCAGTATTTATCTCCCTCCTGTTAGACTGTTTTATGCCCCCATTTTGTTTCTCTTACACCCTCCCCCCCCATCTGCTCATTTCTGCCCACTTTGCCTCTCCCCGTTTTCTGTCATGTTTCAGCAACTAAAACTGAGAACCTTTCAAAACCTCTCACTCTTTCTTGAATTCATAAGTGTCTTTTTTTCTTTTTTTTTTCTTTTACGTATCAGGGATTTCATTCCTGTGTGAACTCTCCCTCTCTCCTCCGTCCCATTCTTTTTAAATCTCGTCAAGGCAGTTTTGAGGGGGCCGTAGGGGAGGCCGTGGAGCTAGGAGGAAAGGGTGTGGCCGCCTACACTGCAGCACTTCATTGTGTTGTGGTGAGTCCGACCCGTCCCCTCTCTGACACACACATATCTCATAGCACACGAAATAGGACACACACACACACACACACACACACACACACACACACACACACACACACACACACACACACACACACACACACACACACTGTAGAATCATCGACCCTGTCTTTTGCTCTCCTCTATGCTGGACGGGCGTATTCTCCTGGTATCAGGGCTGTCCGTTTTCTTAGTACAGATAGCTTTGTTTTCCATCATTTGTCTGAAGCTCACAAGACTCCAGGCTCCCACGGTGTCAAAGGTCAGGAAGGCTGACGGAGAGAGACTCCAACAGTAGGACTTAACCACATGGCCTGCCGAAGGGATGACAGGAGGAGGGCGCTAGACTTTGAATCTAAGAGTCTGATACTTCCAGGAGTTTGTCCCGTCATTGACTCTCCTCCTCCTCAGAAAGGTTAAAGCTCAGGTTGAGCTAGAGTGCAGCGACTCTCCATTCATATCTTACTCACGCACATTCCAAAAAGAAATGCTTGCTGGCTGTCGTTGAGAAGAGTGAAGACACAGCACAAGAGTCAGCGTGGGTGTGAGCATGTTATTGCAGGTACAAATGAGAATAATGAAATGAATAAGCCAAAAACCCCCACTGCTCAGCAGGTTGTACTTCCTTTTTGAGGCAGGATTTTACAGTTAGAAATCAATAAACTCAGCAACAATTGTGTCTCTATGCGCATGTAAATGGCAGAGTTGGCACGATAACACACGGTATTATAATTGGACTGCAGAAGGTGTTCCCTGGATGACTTTCATACTTCATTTGAGCCAGGATCATCAACAACGGCTGACCTTGCGTTTGTTTGATGGAGCCCTATGCCCGCGGAGCTCCCCACTGCACCAACGAGGAGGTCTCAATCAATACAAAAACATGACCAGTTCTTAGGCTAGCAGTGGCGTTTCAGACCGCATCCAGGAGCCGAGCTGACAGTCTGTCCTCAGCTGACTGTGGTCGTCATCAGACTGTGAAGATTACAACCCATGAGACGATGATATTTGAGCTGTCGGGACAATCATGTGGGTGGTATACAATCATGCTTGCTATGTAGGCAGTTTTGTGTGAGAAAGCCAAACAATAGCGTGTATTTGTGCTCGGGCAGCACAAAGGCTGTGTTCATGGTGTCGGTGCGTCCTCGGGCTGACCTCAGGTGAGCGTTCCTCGCCCTGCAGTGGTTCACAAACAGGTTCTCCAAGTATCCTCTCAGTCTGACATGAGCTGTGAGAAATCTGGGAGAATTTCTGGGAAGATTTTTGTCAGTAAGGCGTTTCCGACTCGTCTGTTTGTTGTTCTTGTTTTTACCCTCCAAGTACTGGGAAGATTTGCCTCAAGGCTTACTTGAGTTTTCAGCACTGCGGAATAATGCAGTCTGTAATGCTAAGGTTTATAAAGACAGAGGTTTAATTGGGCAGTGAGCTCAAATGACCCAGATTCACCCTGCGGCAGGGAGATCGATTTATTCTGATACACCCCAAATACTAAATGAGTGTACAGAAAATCACACACCTGCCTCACTGGAGGCTCTGCTGCTGCTCTGTGTGCCTATTTACATCATTCATACATTTGGTCAAAACAAAAGATCATGTTAAAGCAGCTCTAACATTCCTGTTTTTGTACTTTTTTTTTTTTTTTTTTTACTTGCTCGAGGCTGTAACAGACAACCAAGGTTAAAGGAAGTGTGAAGAGTGTAACAGCCCTCTGCGTCTCTACACTGCCGGTCAGGTCTTTAAGTAAGGTCTTAGTGGAGGACTAAGCTTTGTCTGATACAATCTCGTAAAAGTTTAATAGAGCGTCTCTATGCTGCAGCTCATCCTGTTAGAGGAATTAGAAAACAGCGTAGTGCTCTAATTCTAAACCCTCTGCCAGATGTTGCATTGGCACCATTGTGTGTCTTTGGATGCTGGAAACGGTCCACTTTGAAACAACTGCTTTATGATCACATCTCTAACTAAGGTATACATTTCATAATTTAATTTTAGAACAACACATGTGAGTATGCAATGTGTTTGTCCAACTACCATGCAGACAGTGATTAGTATAATCTGTTTCACTTTCATGTTAAGCCTGCTGAAATGAAAGACCTGTCTTGGGCATTTTCTATAAGCTCATTTTCCTACTCTGTGTAGAAGCCTCACATATTCATTAAAGGCTAATCTCTAACAAAAAAGCGTCTGAATTAAAGGGGTCTTTAACCTTGTGGTAGTGTCACTTTGAACTGAACAGGGACATGAGTCCTCATTCAGACCACCTTTACACCAAGCGTCCATGTTTATGTCATTAGGACCTGATGGCCTTTGATATCCCTGTGCGACGAAGTTTCAGGCAGGACATGTGGATCAGTGTGGGTGTACTTACTGTATATTAGTGACTGTTACACGAATACAGCCTACGACACTTCTCCAAGCTATTACTTTGATCTGAGGATTACTGTGATCACATTCTGAGTGGCTAAAAGTGATCTTCACGGCTTAAAGCTTAGTTTATACTCGCCGTATTTGTAACTTGGCTTGTGCGGCGCAAGATCACGTGACTGTCACAAATAGTTCACTGATAAAGACACCATATACACGTCTAGGGATTATACAAAGAAGGCCAATTTGCTTTTAGATGCTTTAAAAACAAGAGGTCTTCAAAATCCTCATTTGAGTATATATTTTGTCAGCCAAATCAAATTGATTACTGGATTTTATACTTTGTTTCTTTCTAATGCATGTAATACTGGACTTCTGTCTTTATAGGGCTTGTGCAAAGGCAATAAAGTAGTCCATGATTATGAGATATGTGTTTGCAGATTATTACAATCCCTCCTCTGCCTTGTGGAGGTTAGTTTATGGCTTTTGCCAGCTACACCTACAGCCTACGGGCGTTTCTCTGGGTTACACTCGTTGTCTTTTTGATTCCTCACTTTTCATTTCATTTATACCATCCAGTATACTGTCTTTCAAAATGAAACTGAAACAGTAGCCTTAATTACCCCAAAACTTAACCAGCAGAACAAGTGTATATATACCTGGTGATTGGGTAATGCAACCCACTTGATGCTGCATGCATCTCATTAGGCCTTCACATGTCAACAATAAACTGATATAATGAGTTGATCTTCATCAGTTATATTATCATCTGTTGTTGTTTTTTTAAATAAAATAAATTACGCATAAATTCATTCAACTGTCAAATTGTGAAATGAACTGCAAGTGAGACAGTTTTCCTATCATCTATTTTCATTCTGGTGGGTATGGAATGAAAACCATGGTCTCTTTTAGATTTTGACCAGCAGAGATTGATATCTGAGATCTGTCTTTATCATCCAGTCAATCATTTTTACCATCTTGTTGTCTTTCCAGCGAGAAACTGACCCTGATCTCAGCATGGGTCATGACAAGCTTTTTACACTGATGCTTAGTGTAAAAGCCACTACACCAAAGAAAAGAAGTAACGCAAAAAAACCAAAAAACGGTGTTCTTCTTTATATGCCTTTTGGTCTACCTCAAGAGAGCAGGGTTGTTTTGTTACTATGAAAGGAAACTAAATGTAAACCAACTAAAGACGGAACAATGCTGCAGTGAAACGGAACAAGGGGAGGAATAAAAAGAGTCTCTTTCTGAGCCAGTGTCCCTGGTGATGCTTTTGTGCTGTTCAACAAAATTCTGCTGCGGTGGTTTGTTGAGCTGAAGGGGTTGAGTTGTCCTGCTCCCTGGGAGCTTCCTTATGCAGATTGGCCCACTTTCACTTTCTCTCTCTCTCTCTCTCTACCCGCCCATGTCTCTGCAGCACTCAGACATATGCCTGGGTGGCTAAGCGAGCAGGTGGGAATGCGAAGTAATGTAGAATTCAACTTGCTGGCTGTGGAACTTCACTGTGGAAAGAAATTAAGGTATAAGCCCTCAGATTCTCAGTTTATACCGCAGTGCTACATTCTCAAAGTGCTGAGGCGTAGACGGGGTGGGGCTCCGATCTTCTCTCTTGCACATCGTAACTGTTCGTCACGTATCCGGGTTTGGTATCTGCAGGGCTCTTTGTGACGGACTGCCCGCCTGGTTGAAATTGTGGCCATATTTCATTGGCCAGCCTGTCACTTGCCGGCAACCCCCCCGACTCTCTGAGCTGTAGCCTCTTACACAGCAAGGCCATTTCTCCATCATACATGCACATGTACACTATACATTAGCAAGCGTGATACTGAGTTATACCTCTGGAGCAGCGTGTTGTGGAGAGAAGGGTGGAAAGGATGCAGAAAAAGGGAGGGGGGGGATTTTAGTTGCTGCATAGGCTGATCCTGATTCAGCTTTTTTTGCCTTCGGTGATGACGGGTTGAGAGCCACTCAACTGACTCACACGCAGTTCCCTAATTCTGATCTACAGCTTTAACCTCCATACAACCGAAGCTTTCATAGCTTTATTGTGCAATTTATACGTTGTGAGCACATGCAGGCAGATCAGTATGTTAAGGAGAGTTTTATATTAGTGCATTTAATGTTACAGTTTAGGGCTGCAACCAATGATTAGTTCCCTTATCTGTTAATCTTACCATTGTTTAGTTAATTAATTGTTGAATACATTTTAAAAATTATATTTACATATTGTCTGCAGAACGGGCAGTTTGCAGTGATAAAGGATAGAGAAAAGAAGCAACATTTGTTTGAAATGTTTTTTCACAAATAATATATATTTTTAAATATTTTGTTACTTTTCCTGTTGATTAACCAATCAATTTTTTTACCAAAGTTTTTTTTAGCAGTCATGTTGTTATGCTACAATTATCCCTTATCTCCTACAAGGCAATGGTGGCAGGCATCAGCTGTTGATACATGAGAAATATAAAGTTGTGAGAAGATCACAGAGGATGAAAATCATCAGGATAAAGATAACATATGCACACACACAGACTGTATCTTTAAGTAGGCCACATCTGCATGTGGCTGGCGCTCTTTCCACTGCGTCACTATGTCTTATACCCTCCTCACCTCTGTCTGGGGAGGAAGCTTGTAGCTGTAGCTGGAAACGGCCATGATGTGACCTCAAGGTGGATGTAGGCGATTGTATCTCATGCTATCGACGGCTGTTCTTGGTCTCATCCTTTGTCTGATGCAACATACTCCCCTGCTCTCTCCACCCCCACCCCCCCCGGCTCGCTGCCTTCCACTGGCGCTCCGATAAGGATCGGCAGCCATCAGCAGATTACGGCCTTTAACTCGCGGTGCCGCTGCCCGCCCTCTCCTCTCAACTCTACCCTTTATCCTCTATCTCCATCTCTAAAATGTTTTCCCTGCGGACATTTTCGGCGTGCCACTGATGTCTCGTGGAATCCAGTGATAAGAGTTTGCCGCATACATACCGGTCACGTACACATGTTTAGTACCATGCATCTTTTCCCCACTGGGGTTTATGTATGTATGCGAGTGTGTACAGTTTGCTGTGTGACAGAGGCTGTCATACACAGCCATTAGACGACAGAGTGAGGCTATTACACACTGTGTTAGGCTTCAAAGCGCTGATGCTTCCCTCAGGGGGGCCTTAACGGGCATGCGCACATGCACACAAAGCCGTCAAGGTCTCCATGAGTCATTGGTGCTGACCAGTTTAATTCTGACGACATCAAAAAGGATGAAGGAACGATTTGATGACTGTTTAATCTGGAAGTAGGGAGTCATTACACACTGTCACTCATTCACTGGCAGTATGACGAGTATTAACCTGCTAATAAAGACGAGAATGAACCTTTACCCACCTGATGATGTGTCTGCACATGAAAGAAGTCCCACGCCCATCCGGGGCTGTCTGAAGGGACTCCCGTGTCTTGGATGATTCTTGTAATGCCGGATGCTTAAAGAGAGAGCTGTCCAAGATTGTGGAGGTTGAATCAACTCTGAACACACACTGTCAGACAGACCACTCACGCAGACACACGCACACGCAGTGGGCTCCCTCCCATCTTGTCTGCTGTGGATTAGACAAATCCCCCGACTGGCTGCTAAGCTGATTAAAGGGGGGTGTTCTGCATTGGTCATTTGGAAACACTGGAAAGACACTGCAAACACACACACACACACACTCACACACACAAATACAGACAGTGGGACAGCTCAGCTTAATATTGTCTCCTGCTGGTTTAGGATGGTATAATATGTGTGTGTGGTTTTGTCTGATACCTAACCATTCCTCCTCAGACAGATGGCGTAGGTCACTGTACTGTCATGGTTTTCATCCCCATGGCGAAGTGTGTGTGTGTGTGTGTGTGTGTGTGTGTGTGTGTGTGTGTGTGTGTGTGTGTGTGTGTGTGTGTGTGTGTGTGTGTGTGTGTGATGGAGAGGAGGAGACAGAGATGAAGGCTGTTGGAACAGACTGAGGCCCAGATGGCTGTGTCCGGCAGAGACAGGAAATAGAGGTGACACCAGGTGGAAAGTACCCTTGAGGATGAGCAACATAAACACACATACACACACATTAGCCCGGAGGCCTGTCTCACGTCATGTGAATTTAGTAATTGATAGATAGTGTGTAACCTCATTTAGTTCTTGAACAATTAGTCAACAACTTTAATAATCTGATCAATTATCAATTTATTTTGCCGATTCGCTCCGTTGTATCTTTGCAAATTCGCTGTTTCTCAGCTAAACAAGCTACTTCAAGACTTGAAAATCATTTGTGAAAGAAAATCTCAGCGCTATTTCCTAAAGCCCAAGGTGTGATGTTATCATATTCCTTGCTTTGTCCAACCCAGGGCTTAAAATCCAAAGATTTTCAGTTTCCTATCACATCATACAAAGAAAAGCAGCAAGTTCTCACATGTAAGAGCTGACAAAATGAAATGCTTAGCATTTCAAATGACTTAAATGAATAACCATTCATCGAAAAAAGGTGCTGATTAATTCACTTATTGTTTCAGCTCTCTTTCTAAACCATTAGTCTAAACATTTTCGACGGATTCATTATGAATATAGTTATTGTTTGCAGCCCCAATCTCATTTGAATCTCATCTATCCTCAGTGTGTGTGAGACGTTCCCCCCTCCCCCAACACACTCACACTCTGTCATCGCCTTTTCCAGTCTGGGTTAGTAGAGCAGGCAGGGGCTGTAAATGGGTGAGGAGCTGGTTGACTTTTGATAAGCAGCCTTTTTCATTATGCATAGAGGGACCCCAGCCCCCAATCTCCAACGCTGCATCCCCTCTGCCTCCACAGGAGAGGAGTCAGAGCATGAGGGGGTTTTAAAGGGCTGCTGGTGTCAGGAGGGTTAAGTGCTGCGATGTAAAATATCCTCCTGGAAGGACTGATGGTATATAACCGTAGACTCAGGTAGCAGGATTAGTTAAAAGTACTTTTGTCTGAGGTGAAATTGATAGTTCTATCATTGTAGGTGTTTTCCACCAGTTGGTTGACGTGGGAGAATGACTCCCTCCGGTAGCTTCGCGACCCATGACCCCTGACCTGTGCACCCAGCTCACGGAGTGCAAGGAACCCTGACGAGAGCCCACATGGCTCGACAGACACACACACACACACACACACACACACACACACACACACACACACACACACACACACACACACACACACACACACACACACCTTCATCCAGCTGGGGGATGAGGCCTCCCACTAGCTAGTAAAGGGTTAATGACTTCCTGATCTGAGTAGAAGTGCAAAGGAATTTACCCCCGCTGAGTACTGCCCCCCGCAATAACTCCCTCCCTGTCACCCCCTTTACTCTTTTCTCCCTGAAGGGTGCAACATGGACAAGTAATGTTGATTTCCACACACCAATAAGAATCAAGTCCACTCTCCTGTCCATCATGGCAGAGACTCCGTGTGCCGAGCTGATTAGTCAACTAATCGGTCCTATTGTTCTTAGGCTACATCCACACTACGTTTCCATTCTAAAAACGCATATCTTTTACTGTGTACTGTGGACAGGGAAACCGTGGACCTTTTTTTTAAAACGATGATGTAGACGCTACTTGCTCGGGTCTTAGCAGTCACAGCGAGTTTTTTTTGTGAATGTTGGTGCAGCAACTTAGTTTTACAGATCTCTCGATCAAATCAACTATGAGTGTTAGTCGAGGACAGGGTGCAGGGTGTTGGTCTGTTTTTGTGGGTGTGTGAAAACTTAAGACTGGGAGGTCAGAGTCTTGCTTTCTTAGCCCGGCTTAAAGCGTCCTACAGAACTTTATTCTCCAATATGAAGTTGGGCCAGAACTGAAATTAACCAAAGGGACTACATTAACTTTAACCCCATAAAAACTTCAGTTATTGACCTATTTCTGCTCAGGCACAGCACAGAGTAGCTCTTATATCCCTCTCATCCTCTGCCCGTCTCTCTCCTCACGGAGCAGGTCTGCCCTGGTTTGGCTTCAGCAGGGTTTTCCATGTCTGAAAGTCACCAAACCTGTTAACTCGCCTCCTTAAGACGACACTGCTTTTCCTAAAGGTTTCAAACTGTGTGTGAGAGGGGAAATGCTTGTATGAGTTTTAGTGTGTGAGTCTGTGTGTGTGTGTGTGTGTGTGTGTGTGTGTGTGTGTGTGTGTGTGTGTGTGTGTGTGTGTGTGTGTGTGTGTGTGTGTGTGTGTTTTGTTTTCAGAAGAAAGTCCAGACCCAAGGAAAAGACATTGGCTGGAATCTTTCCATTCCTGCAATAGTTTTCCCTCCAACACTTACTGTACTGTAATTCTATCTTTTCCTCTGCTCCCCTCCTCACTCGCGTGTGTGAGTGTGTGTGTGTGTGTGTGTGTGTGTGTGTGTGTGTGTGTGTGTGTGTGTGTGTGTGTGTGTGTGTGTGTGTGTGTGTGTGTGTGTGTGTGTGTGTGTGTGTACACACAGTGCAGCAGTATTAGGCAGGCATGTCTGGAACTAATAGATTCCTCCCTTCTGAAGAATCTTATTAGGAATTACAACCTGCAACCTGAGGCTTCAGACTACCTTCTCATTCAACTTCCTTAAAACCACGTCCCATAGTAGCCACGCCATCATCTTGCGCACACACAAACACACACACTCTCTTGCCCCCCCCCTTAACCTGAAAACCTCTGGCCCAGTTTCTCTCCTTCTGTCTCTCTTCCTGCCTGGTTTCGGGTTCGGAGGTTTATATTGGTGAACTCCACAGCTGCCTGTTATTCTTCAGGCCTTTTTATTTGAAGAAACAGACACACACACACACACACAACTCAGTCCAACCCCCCATCCTGCTACACACACACACACACACACACACACACACACACACACACACACACACACACACACACACACACACACACACACACACACACACACACACACACACACACACACAGACATGCTTCCTGTAGTTGTTTTAGTATGACCCTACCCTCCCGTGTGCTCCCTACTGGCAAATGAACTGGTCGGACTGACTTCCTTTCTCCCTGTCCTCTCTTCCTGTGTGTATAGGGATGAATGGACATATTATTCACAGTGACGCAGTGTCCCCCCCCCCCCCCCCACCCTTACTCACCCTTTACACTGCTTTCTGTTCTTTCTCCTTTTCTTTCTGCTTCTTTCATTCTTCGGAGGACAATAGTATGAGCTCACCGTGGTACAACTCTAAACCATTACCCCCCTTCTGCTCCCCCTCCTCTCCTGCGCCGCTCTGTACTGCAGTATCAGCCCCCGGAGCAACAAAGACCAGGCCTTACTTCATAAACACAGTGTGTACACATGCTCGCACGCACACACGCAAAAACACAAACAGAATGGGTGATATTCTACCTCTTCAAAAGCTAGATCACCTGGTTGGTTGTCTTGGATTTCCTAGAACTAGTTAACGGTTGAGTGTGCCATTGTGTTTCCCGCGGTGTTCAGTGATTACCTGGCACAGGTTGGGGCACTCCGATGCTGGCAGAGAGGTTTGTGTTTAAAAGATTATCCCGGTTTCTACAACTTTAGTCTCATTTCCCTAGTTTTGACCTTTGTTTATGTCGATTATGACAACACTGGACTCGCCAAAGTAATTGCTGAGATCTGGGAACATACAATGTTTTTGCAGCCAGTTATATTCTTTAAGTCATAGTTGGGCAACTGACTCAATGACACTGGTATCGCTTTAGTGCTCAGTATAAAAAACTGTACCAGGGGAGAAAAACTTAAAATAAATGTATCCTTACTGCTGCAATTAAGTTTTGTATTCACAAACAGGTATCATTGTCAAAAACTACAAAAATGTGGGTCATTTTCCTTTTACTGAACTGACCTGTCATCTGTGTCTGTGTGGTTTTCCTCTGTTGTTCTTACACTCATGCTCCAGCCAGTTCAAGCCTAGTCACGAACATTCACCACGTCTACTTGTTTAACAGTTGCCATGTGTGTGTGAAAGTCTATGCATGCATGTGTGTGTGTGTGTGTGTGTGTGTGTGTGTGTGTGTGTGTGTGTGTGTGTGTGTGTGTGTGTGTGTGTGTGTGTGTGTGTGTGTGTGTGTGTGTGTGTCTCTACAAACCTGTCCAGTAATAGAGCAGGACTGATCTGGGGGCGGGGCTTCCAAGAGCAGGCTGGAGAGCTGCCGTCCAAACACCTCAGAGTGACAGCTTGGACTCAAAGTGTCACGTGTGTGTGCGTGCGTGTGCGTGTGTGTTGTACCCATAGCCCAAGGTGTTTTCAGGTATAATGAGTGCTAGCAGCAGTATGTACAGCTCCTGTATCTAGGCCAGCTCTGAACAGCATCCAGGGCTGCCATCACTTCTGTCAGCTTCCAAAGAAACAGCCTAAAGCTGGTGGTATGTTTGCTGCAAAAGCTAACTTCAGCTATAAAAGGTAATGTTGCAGGGAAAACTTGACTTTCATCCTCCACATCTTGCTTGCCAAAGTAGGACTATGTGGCGGGTTGGGTTGCCTTTTGGCAGCATCGTTATTTCCTTTTCCATACTTTTTTTTCCTTTTTAAAGTTAACATCACATATTTATATGCAGGAGTGTGTCTGCCAAATGCAAAATTTACAGCAGGCATTGACCACGGCGGTAATGTCATTCTAGTATGGTTACACTGTCTCCATCTATCATCTCGCTCTATTTTCATCTTCCCTTTTCTGGGTCGGAATAAGCAAACTAGTCAATAATGCATGATGAGGAGGGGCAGCTTTGGATGAAATGGTTTCGAGAGAGATTTCATGCACAAGTTGTTCCTACATAGAGAGCCAGACATATGGAGGGTAATCAATCACGCACTTTATCACACGATACCACCCACTCATCTCCACTCAGTGCCAAAACAACAGGTGGCTCCTATGACTGGTGTTGGAATAAAAGAAGGAAAACAAACACAGATCTTAAAAAAGACAAAAACAGTGCTCCATATGACATATGAGACTGTCTGATGTTGAATTATACGTAAGTAAATGTACGTAGCTACAGTATTTATATATGTAGCTCTACGCCAGCAACGTTGCACTAAACTAGTGGTTCTCAAACGTTTCCTGTCATTCTGTTCCTTTGGAGGAATAAACATTTATCCCCCTCCTATGAAATAACATCAAGATCATGAACTTTTCTCCTTTGTATCCATGGTTTTGGACGTGCAAATAAAAACTGCTAATTCCTCTGTTTTCTAAATGTCTTCCTAATTTGTTGGGACTCATACTGTCAGCTGACACAGTTTTCAGACATATAAAATACACACTGGTCTCCCATCATCTCCCACTGCACTGTGAATCCAAGAGAGCGAGATGGGCTTCGTCATATTTTCTTTTCATTACCGTCAGCCGAGCACGTTGTCTTGTTCGTCTCGGAAGCATCTACCTTGTCCTATATCTGTCCGCTGTGTAAACCGCCACACTATCTGTCTGAATGAACACCACTGCTATTGTGAAGGCACAATTCGTTTACCGTTCCACCGTGAAAAAGATTCCGACGTCAAAACATTAGTTATGCGTCACATTTCCTTCCCGTCACGCGCGCCCTAACTGTCATGCCTCTGGCGTAGGTGACTGGTCTTATTTTTAAAGCGGGATTCATCAGCTTGCTCAGTTTATTCACATGTGAATGATTGCAGATGCTGACTGGTATTGTCTGCCACTCGAGAAGGAGTGGCCATGGTGATTTCGATGTACTGTGACATCGCTAGATACCTTCTAAAGGTCAACGAGCGCTGCATGTAGACCGGTCTGTTTATGCAGGAAAACGAAAGGAGGAGCTGCTTTAAAGCTTTGCGTCCATCTTCTTCTGCAGATTTGTGTTGTTTATGGTGTTGGTGGGACTGGTGAACAAAGTGAAAAGTGAATATGGACAAGGCTCGTAGAGACAGAGCCAGACGGCCCTCACCGCTACTGACGGAGGAGGAGGAGGAGGGAAAAAAAGAGAAAGGAGAGCATCAGTAAAGTAGAATCCCAGAGCCTGATTACAAGACCTGCTCTCATCTGCCTGGAAAATCTGACTGGCGGGTTGTCTGGAGGGGGGGGTGGAGGCGTCACATTCCAGTTCACATCCCACTTCTTACAGGCTCGGGGGGGATGATGACCATTACAGAGGGATGAGGTGGACCGGACGACCCGCATCCATCTTTCCTCTTAGCTGTACCAAGCTCTCCGTATCACAGCCAACACTCCTCTCCTGTTGGGCGATAACGCCGTCTAGATGGATAAAGACTTTTTAAAGACCTCTCAGGGAAATTCAGTTTAACAGCCAGTATCAACAAGGTATAGTGCGGAGAGCTCGGGGTTAGCTGTGGTTGAGTCGCACAGCCATATATTTTATAAATGGAGCGTGTTGCCAGAATCGCTCTTCATCCTAATGGGACTGTTAGGGGCCTGAGAGGGGCTTTGGGGCACAGTGCACGGCCTCCCTGTTAAATTAAACTACCCCCCCATTAAACCTGCTCTCTAAACATCGGGGTCACATGGGACTGATGTCACCTTTTCTCTCCACGTATCCTCCACCCCTCAAGATGCACCCCTCTGCTGATTACCTTATCCTTTCCTTCACCTTATTTCACTCCCTATGGATAGGAGCGCTTGTTTTTAGCTGGATTAGTTTGTGCACGGGGTGTGTGTTGTTGCCTTGGGTCGGTTAATTACAAGGCCGACGTCTCGAGGTTTTGTGTCGCAGCCTTGAGAGGCGGGACACTGACTCACTCCCCATCATTGACAGCACTGCGCAATGAGGGAAAAAAATATAACACACACACACACACAGACAATAACATGTGTTGTCAAATCAGATACTCACACCAGGTCATTAGCACAGACGCAGACTGTGTGTGTGGATTTATTTGTTGCGTGTGTGAGTGTTTGCGCCGCAGTGTCATAATGCCGCAAAACTCCTCCGTTCTGGGCTTTTTAATCAGTACAGAATGACTGTGAGCGGACACAGCCACTGCCGAGTGGCACAATGTTTTGGTCTGTGTTTATGAGAGAGAGAGAGAGAGAGAGAGAGAGAGAGAGAGAGAGAGAGAGAGAGAAGTGGGTAGACTCGGGGGTGGGATCGGGGTGATCATAGACACTTTTAGAAATCCCACTTCTCTTTGTGGTAATGAGAAACTGCTCTCTCAGCTGTTAAACACAAAGGCAAGGTCGCTGTCGGCCGGACGGATGGCTGACTGTCTGCCCGCCTGTGATTGTGTGTGTGTTTGAATGAATTAATGTGTATGTGAGGGGAGTCTAACCTGCACTGAAGCCAACATGGAAGCCAAAACCGTCCGCTTTTTCTACAGCCAGCGTTGTAAAGGTAGGACAGCTGTAAACTACCCATGATACAACTGCAGAGGCTGGCGATTGGAGAAGTGTGTCTCTGTGTGTGTCTCTATGCGTGTGTGTGTGTTGTTTCTTAACTCTTTAAAAGGATGCCTGTGCAGCCGACTCAGCATTGGCAGGCAGCTATGAGAGCATAGCATTAATCTGTCATCTGTCAGCACACATCCAGCGTATCGCCATCATAGTGTGTGCGTCCATGGGTGTCTGTGTGTGTGTGTGTGTGTGTGTGCACATGTTGCTGCAGACGCTTGGTGTGTCCCAGTCTATAACTGCAGTGGGCCGGACTCTCCAGAGGACCTTTTCGTTGCCAGTGATTGAATATGGTTACTGAGTGTGTCTGTACTGAGTGCACTCTATTAATTTAAGGCCCAGATTGGAGAGCAGCATGGAGGAGGGAGAAAAAATGAAAAGTGATAAGCTGGGATAAATGACAGCCTCTGGAGATCTGTGTGTGTGTGTGTGTGGAAGAGGAAAAAGCTGATCACGCACACACAAATGCATATAAATATGATGATGTACACACATGCACTGCAGTCTATGGTTTAGGGGAGTGGATTTCAGCCAAGACTCCAGGCTGCTGTGTCAGGGCCCTGCCAGGTGTTTCACTAGAGCTCAGTTCATCCACATCAGATGGGAAGAGGAAAATGCTTTCGACTTCATTACACATTGTTATGGCACGTAACTTGATGATAGCACTGCACTTGGAACAGTAATGTACACAGCTGTATGGATAATTGCAGGTAGTTCACATTCTTTAGAGAATTTGATTTGAGAAAAATGTGTCGGCTGTCCTTTGTGGCCTCAGTGTGATTGATTAACCTGAATTGGGGTTTGCATGATATCCAACAAAGACATTAAACTCATCTCCTTCTCTCTTTCACCCCGACAGAGATCCGTGCCCAGCTGGTGGAGCAGCTCAAGTGTCTGGATCAGCAGTGTGAGCTGAGGGTGCAGCTGCTGCAGGACCTGCAGGACTTTTTCAGGAAGAAGGCAGAGATCGAGGTCGACTACAGCCGCAACCTTGAGAAGCTGGCGGAGAGGTTCCTCACCAAGACCCGCAGCACCAAGGACCATCTACTCAAGTATGGGACACACACACACACACACACACACACACACACACACACACACACACACACACACACACACACACACACACACACACACACACACACACACACACACACACACACACACACTTACTTGTTGTTTACTTTAAGTGCCATAGACAGCTAAGATTCGATGTAAAGATTAGGGGGAAATAATCATGATTTTTCCCTTTAAGCAGTGTGAGAGCGCTTTCAAGATTAGTGACTTCCTTCTTGAGAAAAGAGAAGTAGACACTAATAATAATAAAAAAAGACCAAGCGGCATGTTGGGGAGGCCATATTGGTGTGTGCCAGTCTGGAAAATACAGACTTTCATCACTCACGGCTTCCCAGTTTGATATAATGGAAACTCCAACTGATTTATAGATTGAACATTTCCTTAGAATGCTCACTTCTGTTATCAGGGAGGTCCTGTGAGTTTGTGTATGCTTGTGTGTGTGTGTGTGTGTGTGTGTGTGTGTGTGTGTGTAACCGTATATTTTGCCAGAAACAGCCAGACGGTGATTTTGTGCTCTGACTACTTCGCTGTGTCCTGCTGTGTGTTTGACATTGCCCAAACAGGGATTCTCTCCCCCAAAGAAGGTCTCGCTCTCTCTTGTCTCTCTCTCAGTCACTCCCTCATTTACACATAATATGCATTCAAATACACACTGTATAATTTTATCTGTTTTGTTGGTGGAGGAGAGCAGCATTTTTCCCTGTAGGGAAGGATACACTGAACTGCTAACTAATCATTACCACACACACACACACACACACACACACACACACACACACACACACACACACACACACAGACACACACACACACACACACACACACACACACACACACATTCAGTGGAGTTACAGATAAATAGAGGCAGAGAGGTGCCTTTTTAGCGAATCATGCCTACTTGCCCTCTCACTCCTCCGTGCTTTATCGTGTGACTTGGAAATCGGCTGAAATATCACTTAGGATGTTTTAAGGTAGAACACGTGCAAAAACCCTTTCGATGAAAGTGACCGATCACTGCCGTTGGTTTAAAGGGGCTGTAGGGCTCTGTGATCATTACTGCAGTATCATTAATACATCATTACTGCAATACTGCGTTGTTTTTCAAACAACCCATGGGGACAGGAGTAGCCGCACCAAGTGTGTCACGATCTGTAGGCCAGCTGTGCGTTATCAGTGAGTCTTTACTCTTCAGAATGGTGGCGGTTGGATTAAACAAAGATGACCTCTTCAGTAGCTGTGCCATTCCTCATCCATCCATGCATATCTCTGTTGCATCTTCAAGAGCCAAGGTGCAAGAAACAAAAGCAATTAATTAAAAAAATAACCCATAATGTTTATTTTTATCAGATTATGGCACTTAAGCAATTTTTGTATAAACAGTACAAACATTTTATGAGGCGGAAAACACAATTAATCCAGATTTTTTTTTTTTTACTCTTTGTGATATAGACACAATAGATACGCTTATCAATATAATTACTAAGATTGTAGTTTAGCTCTACTGATGATGTGAATTCATCAACCAATGAACACAATCATAAATCAATAATTGTGCAGCTGCAACATCTTTTATCTTAGGACCCTAGTGTATCATTTGGCTGCAACATTTGTTATTCTGCGGTTTATAAAATAAATTGTTAAGAGAATATGTTTATGTTTCTAAGAGAACAAACAGGAGAAACATTCTTCCTCTCATTTTATTTGATTTAAGCAGTATCATGTGTCCTTTGCTGCAGAGGAAACACAAGCGGACTTTTTTTTTTTTCTGCTTGTCATCTTTCTCTGGCTTCCTGTTAACCATGACCTCCTCCACAGCCACCTTCCTTTTTCTTTTTCCCCATGCACTGTTCTCGTTCTTCTTTTCTCCTGCATCTTGCACTTTTCCAGAAACATTCATTTCTCTGCTGGGGGCAAACCCACATCCATGCTCTCACACACACACACACACACACACACACACACACACACACACACACACACACACACACACACACACACACACACACACACACACACACACACACACACACACACACACACACACACACACACACACGCAGGCAGACTAAAAGAGATCGATAGGGCCTCTAAATGAAACCCAATTCCAACCAAGAGGACATACCCCCCCAACACACACACTCATTTACAACACACACACCCTCCAGCTCAGATCAATACTGAGACAGTTGCAATGTGGGTGCGTGTGTGTGTGTGTGTGTGTGTGTGTGTGTGCGCGCCCCTGTGTTGCATATTGGGGGAGGGGAGGAGAGCAGAAGAGAGCGGAGGGCAAAAGGACAGAGAATAAAATGTGTTGTTGAGTGGGTCAGTTACTGCCGCTGCCTCAGCCGGTCTGTTCAGGTCCTTATCTGTCACGATGTCATAAGGCAATAAAAAAATACAATTCACTAACTGACTAAGTGATCAAGCTTTACTTTCCATTCACCTCTCTGCTCTCCTCACACTCGTCTTTTTTGCTTTCCTCTTCATCCAACATCTGTGCATTTAACATTCTCCCTGCATCTGCTGCTGCTCAGTCCAAGTGCCACGCTGGAATTCCAGCAATTTTCCAGTTATGTGTGTGTGTTTTTGTGTGTCTGAATGTAGGTGTGTGTGTGTGTCTGTGTGTGCGTGTGCCTGTGGCTGATTCTCCGTACAGCAAGCCATTGATGGTGCTCCAAGCAATGAGGGTGAGAGGGTTGTTGTGTGTTGATCCCATGGAGACCCCTGGTATTCCCGCTATTTGGCAGACTGTGTACAGCAGCGGTGGAGGGTTACACGGTTTAACTGAATTGTGTGTGTGTGTGTGTGTGTGTGTGTGTGTGTGTGTGTGTGTGTGTGTGTGTGTGTGTGTGTGTGTGTGTGTGTGTGTGTGTGTGTGTGTGTGCCCCGAGGCTGACAGGCTGATTGGTCACATGGAGAAGCCCTCACAAGTTGCATTGATTCAAAACCTCTCTCTGTGCTAAATATTAAGCCAGCTCCACTGTTGACACGCTGCAGACCCTCACAGTAGCCTAGGCTGCAGCGACATATTATTTCAATGTGGGTTTTGTGTTCTGATTCTAAAGATCACATGGTTGTATGACCACACATGGACTGAAAATTGCTGTCTTGGATCTGTTCTGCAGATTTCAATAGCACAGCATTTCCTTCAGCATAGTGCAAGAATACAACATTTTGGATGCCCACAGTCATTATAATTACTATACCCCATAATTAGCTCATGCTAGTATTTCCAACTCAAGTAAATACAAGTGTAAATGAGTAAATATTTACCTTGAGCTTGGCAATAAAGAGGCCATCTTTTTTTTTACAATTTGTTTTACCTTTTTACTGAAAAAGTCTCACAAAATACCCCATCTTTATCCACAAACTGCTCTTCAAGGCCAATAACTCTAATGAAAATGCTCCTTCCAGATACCCTGTTGGTTTATTATTAAAATACTTAACCAGTAATTGGAACCAAGATTCAATAAGAACCATAATTCATAAAAAATCGTCATTAGAATTGGGCTTGATATTATTATTAAATGTCATAATATTACAGCTGTACTTATGAAGTTTATAAGCAAACTACTAACAGAAATGAATTAATTCCATCATAAAATGCCACAATGCATATTTTTTCTATATTTTAGTTCCAGATTTCAAGTGGTTTTTAAAAAAAAAAAAAAAAAAACAATAACAGAAAAACATTCTGCAAAAAAACAAAACCACAACTAACAAACACAGTCCCTTCAAAAGACAGACATAGAAAAACATGTTTTTGTTCTGATATTCAAACAAGAGCTGCCTCATCAGAGCAGTTGGACCTATCCTGCAGTTCAGTCAGCGCATTAAACTGTTCAAGTAGCGTCAGTTGTACAAAACTGCCAGCAGGATGCCCTGTTTAATGCTAAATGTTTTGATCCTGAATGTAAATGACCAATTTAGCATTTTCCCTCCAATGTGAGTCGCTGGCAGCAGCTGACCTAAAGAATGACTATGTGCCTGGCCTGTACCATGTGACCTTCAGAGGGCCAGTGACATTTCCGTGTTTACCTTGTGATAGCTGAGAGTTGGGTGATATTTTGTCCCGTGCTGCAGTGCAATTACCATGGCGATCGCTGGTGGGCTGAGGGCGACATGTCACATGGAAGCGGAGACGCCAGTTGATTGAGTAAATAATAGAGGAACTGCTGCCCCGTTTTTAGTCGAGCAAAATGTCGTGCAACGGGTGCAAACAGACAGACAGACAGACACACAGGAAAAGAAACAGGCTGCAGAGAGAAGTTGGAGCAGAAAGTGATGCAAACACACGTGTGTCCACATGACCGTTGCTCAAGTTTAGTATACAACACACATTAGGGCTTCATAATGTGTGTGTGTGTGTGTGTGTGTGTGTGTGTGTGTGTGTGTGTGTGTGTGTGTGTGTGTGTGTGTGTGTGTGTGTGTGTGTGTGTAGGGGAATCTTTCTTTAAATCCTACCCTTGAAATTGTAATTGTTTATTTTGTTAGTCATCTGACCATCTGACCAGTGACAGCGAGTACCAGCGTATCACATCACTGTCTATGACTCATCTCATCAGGCCCTACTTTCCCAAACACACAAACACACACACACACACACACAATGACACACATACATACAAACACATACACACACGCACCTCCCCACGGACACTACCCCCTCTCCATAAGCCACGGTCAAAGACTTTCTCTGTCAGTCTGACCTTGTGGATGCTTGGGTCACTGCTCTACTTTTCCTCACCCCCATCTGTGTGTGTGTGTGTGTGTGTGTGCGTGTGTGCGTGCACGTGTGTGTGATGTAAATGCCTTGCAGCTCTTGGCTGTTTCTATCCAGTTAAAGCTGCTCTTAACGGCACAAAGACCTTCTTTCATCCACTTAAACTCAGTCATAATCCATTTTACCCACTAGATCAACCATGGATCATCCATAACACATGCTGTACACACACATACTGTACACACACACACACACACACACACACACACACGCACACACGCACACACACACAGCCACACTGTTCGTAGACACTCTAAAAGAGGCTGTGTTGTTCTGTAAGCAGGACATTGACAGCCTTGCATTTGTGTAATGGCTTAATGGGCACTTGAAGCAAAGACAATGAAACAGTATTGAGCTATTAGACTCTTTGTGAAATCATTACATTCTTTTAAGTGTTTTTTTACTTCTGTCTCTCCTTCACATCTCTCTCCTTTCTCTCTTATTCCTTTCTGCAACAGCTGTGCTTGTGGGGGAGTCTTACCTCTTCCTGCTGGGTTTTGTACCCTGGCTGAATCCCCTGTTTGGGCTGGCTCGCCGACCATGAGTGTGCGTGTGTGTGGTACAGCTATCTTTGTGAGGACTAATTTAAGTTTTAGACCTTTTAAAGTGAGGGCATTTTTGCTGGTCCTCACTTTGGGAACGACCTACAAGAGCCTGTTTGACTTGGTTTTAAAATATTTAGTAGTAGTTCAATGCATTATGACGATGAGTGTCCTCACAAAGATAGAAGAACAACGGTGTGTATGCTTGTCTCTACATTTTACATGAAGTAGGCCTGTGTGTGTGTGTGTGTGTGTGTGTGTGTGTGTGTGTGTGTGTGTGTGTGTGTGTGTGTGTGTGTGTGTGTGTGTGTGTGTGTGTGTGTGTGTGTGTGTGTGTGTGTACATCTATCAGCAGGATAAAAAGGGAAATTAAAAGATGAAAGGGACTTAATGCTAGTCATTTAAAAAAGGTGCTTGGAGCTCCTTGAATACATTTTAAGACTCTGTTTCTCTGTGTGCAGGAAGGAGCACAGCATCTTATCCCCCGTGAACTGCTGGAACCTGTTGTTGCTTCAGGTGAAGAGGGAGAGCCGCGACCACGCCACTCTGTCCGACCTCTACCTCAACAACATCATCCCCCGCTTCGCACAGATCAGCGAGGACTCAGGGCGTCTCTTCAAGAAGGTAACGCACACTCAAACACACACACACACACACACACACACACACACACACACACACACACACACACACACACACACACACACACACACACAAACACAAACACAGTTGGACTTAAGCCCAATAAGCTGAGTCCATGTCCATATTTTTTGCCTTGTCCATCTGTCTCCGTAGAGCATCTGTTTACTGTCTTGGCTGATTTATTGACTGGTGGCAAGTCAGCTGAACCTCAGACCAGGAGAGTTTATGTTGTCTGTGTTTCATACAGTAGTCTCATTCTTGTCTCCTTTTATCTCTGCCTTGCTAGTCTGAGAGAAAATAGATGAGGTGAGAAAGACGAAATGAAGAGGAAGAACAGATAAACAGTGAACTGAGGGAATTGGGATTGAGAGAGGGGGCAACATGAGAGGACAAGAGAGAGAGAACAGAGAGGGGGGGATGAAGAGATTTTTCTGGAGATCAGAGCTTACTGTGACCTTGTAGAGAGACATACACCTCCGGGCAGGACATATCTAACTATAAAGCAATGTATCTCTGTCTCTACATATGTATTTATGCATGTCCTTGGCATATCTTTGAGAACCGTTCATCAGATCTACTTCACACTTGGCGGCTGTATTGCTGGGTATCTAAGGACATGTAGTGTCCAAGTTTGTGCAATTTCCTCATGCGATACACTCAATATTAATGCATTTTGAATTAACAAGCTACGGTGCTCTGGCAGCAGCAATTAACTGCAGTTCACTTTTACTGCTGGATGCTGGAATGCTAACATTACAACCAAACTCTTCGTCACTTCCTCTGAGTCAACGAGGGATGAGTGTTTCTCAACAACACCACAAGCAGCAATATCAAGGGAAAAGCAATCAGCCCTTTCCTAACGGGCGCTGCACTAAGACCAAATGCACAAGGGTCAGTGCATCACACTGAGATTAAAGCAGGAATTCAGTCAATCTAAGACCTTTATACATCTTATCTAGTGAAGTTTTAACAGCTTGGTTTCAGAGCAAGTTTCATAAATATGTAAAGATAAATTTGTTTAGTGTAAACTTACTTACTTTTCATGTTTTGATATACGTGCATCCTTGTTTGTTCTGCACGACTTTCAGAGCGATGATTCCCCTTGTAGAAATCGGCTAACAATTTCTAAAAGGAGATTTAATTTTGTGTGATCGTTCACTTTTTTAAAGGATGAGTGCATATAGCCTCGTACTGGGTTAAGGTTCAAATATAATGGGTTAAGTGTGAGGTAAGGAATAAAGTGAGGAAGGCTAAGCATTAGGGTGTAAGAATGTTATCAGCGGAAAGCCCTCACAAGTATAGTAAGATAAATGTGTGTGTGGAAGACAAAATGAAGCAGTCTGTGCCTGGAATGTCATGGCAGAGGCTGCTGATTTTCAACCTGATAGGTTTCTTTGAACTTCATTTTACTGTCTGATGGCAGGCAATGAGAGCACACAAAAACATCCTCCCTCATCTGATACACCAGTACACAAAAAAACCACTTTCTCCCCTTTTCTCAGTCTGGGTCAAGTCATGGGCCCTGATTTCTATTTTTGAGACGCTGCTTGTTATTTGGCACGAGGGATGCTTCCATCATGTCTGGGTCATAAACTGTCTGTGCACATAAAGAGAATTCTCTGATGGCAAATTAAGTAGAAAATTTGGTTCATTTACAATACAAGTCATTGTGACGTACATCACGACTCATATTAGAGCAGTCATCACATTCATCTCAGCCCGTCTGGAAAACAGTACAGACTGAAACTGTTAGCACAGCGGGAGTGTTTATGAGATCTCGTCACTGAAAGAGAGGAAGCACTAATGAGTCAAACTCTATTAATTAATACAAAGTCTCAACTTGGACCACAGACATCATGGGCCAATGAAGTGTGCTAGTTCCTGTTTCTTTTTTTGCCAAGCCAGACAGACGACCACAGGCAAGAGGAGAAGTCCAAAGGTCAAGATCCAAAGTTGATAGATAGGAGGGCATGGGTGATTGCTTTTTGATTGGCTGTAGTCCGCCTTGTTGTCACCTAATATGAAACTCCCACAGCACTTTAAAGAGCGAGAGGGAAACCACCTCAGTTATCCTGTTACCTCTTTCAGCTGCTTCGCTACCTTAAATCACATCCCTGCTGCTTTCTCCCTTGGTTCCTCATTATGATATCTGTTTCCTTTTTTCTCCATAACCCTACCAATTCTCTCCATCAGTAAACATTGTCTCTCCCATCCATTTCTCCTCCTTTTTTTTCATGAGACAACCTCCACCTTACCTACCTTCATTTTTGTTGCGCTGGAGAAATCTGTTCATCCTGCATTCCTTAAACTTATTTTTTATTTGACTGTTTCGAACAGTTTCCTCCTTTATCCCCTCCCCGTCTGTCTGGTTTTTCAAGTTAAGTCAGTTCTAGTTGTGTATGTCTGATCTGTGCACACATGTTTCCTTTGTACCTTGTCTATGCCTCTCTTTGCGTCATGGATATAACCAAGTCTGAATGGTGTCCTTTTTAAAAGTATAGTAGGAGCTGTGAAAGCAGTTGTGTGTTTGTGTACATGCGTGTGGAGTCTTCTGATCCATGGGTTGCTGTGAAGTCATCAGTCACTCGTGGCTCCCGGCAGTTATGTCTGGAGACTGGCAGTCTCTGTATTACTCTCTATCCTCCCTCTTTTGTCTTTTTAAAAAAAAAATCGTTTTCAACTTCGTCATCTTGCCCTCTGTCTTTGTCTCTGTCCTCCTCTTGCCCTCTCTGTCTTTTCCTCCCTGCCCGATTGTAAAGATCACTATCTATCCGCAGCCTGAAAATCCACATCCATTTACCTCCTCCGCTCCCATTAGCCAGATAATCTAGTCTTGATTGATGATGCGGGGCAGTTGGTTGACCACATGACTCAACAGGTGAGGATCATCATCAGTTGGTAGAAAGATGACCAGGTAGATGGGCGGACGGTAGAAGCTGCAGGTAATGACGCTGAGCTACATTAATCCGTCTTTTTTCTCTCTGTCCCTTCAGAGCAAAGAGGTGGGCGTACAGCTGCAAGAGGACCTGATGAAAGTTCTTAATGAGCTTTACACGGTAAGAGAAACCACTGACATTGCAAATCACAGAATATGGATCCATAATTATGGGTTTTGGTCTCTTGTATCTGGTGCTGCTCAATGGGGAGAGCGTTGCACTTGTCATGTCCGGGTTAGCAGTCTTTTCCTCACAGGTGTTATAGGATGCTAAAAAGTGCTTTAAAAAGTGCTTTATTCAACATATTTCAAAACCAAAAGGGCAAAGTTTGTTACTACAAGGAGAGGTTGCAAGTATAAATTCTGATACAAATACATAGATATAACATAAGCTGGCAACAAAAAAGCTTATCTACATTACAGGCCACTTGGCTACCTTGGCTACAGTTATTAAGGATTTATAGCCACACTAGAGACTTGGCTCCAGGGAAAACCATTGTTCAGTCTGTCCACCACTTTGGTCCAGATTGAAATATCTTTAAAAAAACAACAACTATTTACTGGATTGCCATGATCTGTTGTTCAAACAATCATTATCCCCAGAGGATGAAGCCCAATGACTTTGGAGATGTATCCATGCAGGTGGACATTTATGGTTTTGAGTGAAATTCCCTGAATCAGTTGCTTTGAATTTTGGTGCTAACATTCATGGTCCCCTCAGTTGAATTGAAATAACACTAGTTGGTGATCCATTGGGTTTCCAGTAAGCACCATCATCAGTTTTAAATTTAAATCCGTCCAACGTTCTGATTTATTATCAAATACTTGCAAAGCTAATGATATTTCCATTAGCCTCAGCGTTAAATAGCAAATGTTTGCATGCTAACATGCTAAACTAAATCTTGTTGATCATAGTAAACATTCTAGACTCTTGTTGATAGACTTTCTATAAAGAATGAGAATAAGTATACTGTGTAGTCATGCTACTGTGAACATCCTCACAACATCCTCATCTCTGTCGGTTGTTTTGGGATTCTCACTCTGCCAGCGGCTTCATAGCGTCTGGTTACACATGTCCATGGTACTGCCAAAAGGACTGAGGCAATAACTGTGTGTGTGTGTGTTTGTGTGTGTGTGTGGGCAGGCAAAGTTTCCTCCCACAGCACATCTCTGAGAAGCAAGCAACGGTTTAGCTGCTCAGCTTGGCCCATAAAAGCAGGTTTTATGCTGTAATTATAGTATAAAGTAAGCGATAGAAATAGATCTGGTTTGAGTGACGCGCACATGCATACTCATAGACGGACTAGTGTATCGGTCTGCAGTGTTGTGGAAGGCTTAGAGCAGTGTAATGATGGCTCTGGTGGTGGTCATTGGAATAAGGCTGACCCTGCAAACACACACTTGTTTCATGTGTTTCATTTTTTATATCAAACTCGTACCACCATGTTCGAGTGCAGTAGTATGGAAGAGTAGAGGAAGCTGGTTGTGTGACTCCTTCACTGAAATATTTTTGAGTGCCAGCAACAGCATTTATCTGAATGTTGTGCTGGTTGTGTATTGAGCCTCAGTGCTCTGCTCTCATTATGCTGACTGGCTTTATCCCGCTATTGATCCAGAGCCAAAAACCGAAGTAAGACACACACTGGTTAAATCGCAGACCTGTGTTTGCCTTTGTTCCCAGGTGATGAAGACGTACCACATGTACAACACTGACAGCATGAACGCCGAGTCCAAGCTGAAGGACGCGGAGAAGCAGGAGGAGAAGCAGATGGGACGCTCCGGCCGACAAGACGACCGGCAGACGCCGCGCTCCCCTGACACCTTGGCCAGCATCAAGGCCGACGAGAAGCCCGTCCGGCGCTCCAGCGTCAAGAAAATCGAGAAGATGAAAGAGAAGGTGAGCCGGGCCGGGCCTGATGGGGGAAGTGGGGGAAGTGGGGGGCAGCGAGTAGAGAGAGGAAAGCTGTTTCAGAGTGCTCCACCTGTTGTCACACTGACTTACAATGTGTGTCTCATTAATGATTTATGACTGCACGACTGGCTTATTGCTAACCTTGTCTACCACAGCTGGGGCTGTCACAGAAACATGGTTCACCAGTTCTTATTATCCATAATCAATACTGAGGCGTTTCACTCTAACACCATTATTATTCCTTCCCTCTCTTAATCTGTTCTACCCTTCTTCTTTCCTTTACAATCTCTCTTTTTCTTTCTCTCTCTCTCTCTCTCTCTCTCTCTCTCTTATCAGAGACAAGCTAAGTACACAGAGAACAAGCTGAAGGCCATCAAGGCCAGGAATGAGTACCTGCTGGCTCTTGAGGCCACCAACAGCTGTGTCTTCAAATATTACATCCACGACCTCTCCGACATCATTGACGTGAGTATAAACACGTCATGTTACTCTGTGAGAGCGGCTAACATTTGTAGACATAGAGTGTGTGCGTGTATGTGTGTGTATCCCAGTGTCCCTGTGCTCTATCCGTTGGCCCCTCGGCTAGTCTCCTTACATTAGCCTCAGTGCTCCTAATGAAGGCAGCAGACTGGTCGCCCTCTCTGCATGTTTTTTCCCCTTTGTCTCTTTGCTTCCGAACACTCCTCTCATCGCAGTGGTGTTGTCCACTGACATGTCCTCCACCTGTCCACTTGATTTTCTTTCCCCAACATTGTCTGAATGCCATGCCATCTGTGTTTTATGTACTTTTTTTGTGTGTGTCACAGTGCTGTGACCTAGGTTACCATGCAAGCCTGCACCGCGCCCTGAGGACCTACCTATCTGCAGAGCAGAACGTCGAGACGTCCAAACACTCTGGCCTGGAGACGCTGGAGGCCGCCGCAGAGAGTCTGGAGGCCAACGGGGACAAACAGAAAATGATGGAGACCTACAATAACGTCTTCTGTCCCCCTGCTCGTTTTGACTTCCAGTCTCACATGGGAGACACGGTACAGTTCTAGTGCTTGAGTCATTAATATTAGGCGTGTTTTTCTTCAGTGATAAATACCTAATTTTGAAGCTTAAATATGTCTACTGGGATGGTTATTTTTGTGATGCTGTTATATTAAATTGTTAACTGTCTCCCTGTCTGCTTTGTTCTGAGTGCAGATGGGAGTGGTGTGTGCACAGCAGCCGCTGGAAAGCGAGCTGCTCCAGAGGTGTCAGCAGCTGCAGTCCCGCCTCTCCACCCTCAAGATTGAGAATGAAGAGGTCAGACATCTTCTGCTTCCTCTAACAATAGGAATTCACCTTTCACCCCTTGCAGCTATTTTGTGTGGTTATCACATCATTTTCTTTATTTCTTTTTCTTCTCTTCCTTGCTGCACATCAGGTGAAGAAAACCATGGAAGCCACTCTGTCCACCATCCAAGACATGGTGACGGTGGAGGACTACGACGTCTCGGAGTGCTTCCACCACAGCAACAGCATGGAGTCGGTCAAGTCCACTTTCAGTGAATCCTATCTCAGTAAGCCCAGTCTGGCCAAACGACGGGCCAATCAGCAGGAGACGGAGCAGTTTTACTTCACGGTCAGTGCTAGTGATGGTCACCGATGATTTGTCCGGAGCATTAGTGCAGTTACAAAAGGGAATACATGTGTGACCCCGGTGTGTCTTTGTGTGTTGTAGAAGCTGAAGGAGTTTCTGGAAGGCAGGAACCTTATCACCAAGCTGGAGGCCAAGCATGACCTCATCGACAAGACCATGGGAGAGAGTGAGTGGGACTGTCATAAATGTCCTTCATACCTTTTAGACATTGTCCTGTGTGTGTGTGTGTGTGTGTGTGTGTGTGTGTGTGTGTGTGTGTGTGTGTGTGTGTGTGTGTGTGTGTGTGTGTGTGTGTGTGTGTGTTACTGGGAGCCCCCTCAGTAAGAGGGAAATGGATTCAGGGAAAGGCCTGGTGCCCCGAGGCGAAAGAGGGAGCAGATCAGAGACATGAGTGATTTAATGGGACACATCAGGCCACATGCAGGGAAGCAGAGCGGGTTTAATTTATCTAATAATCACAAGCTGTATGTGTGTGTAAGTGTGTAAGAGTGAGTGAGTGTAGGGCTTGGTCACAGTGACAGTGACCATATGTGGATGCAGCTGTGTGTTTAAGAGTGTGTGTGAGGGGGATTCCTTTGGGCCGAATGTGTCTACATTTCCAGAACCTTGCAGGAAAACCTCCTTAACTGTGTGTGTGTGTGTGTGTGTGTGTGTGTGTGTGTGTGTGTGTGTGTGTGTGTGTGTGTGTGTGTGTGTGTGTGTGTGTGTGTGTGTGTGTACACACAGCTGAAGTAGGAAGTTTGTTTCCCCATTTCTGTCCATCTGAAGCGGTTTATGTGTCCTTCTTTTGCTTTAACTGTCTTCATCTCTCTCTCCCCTCCCCCTCTTCCTGTTTCTCTCTCCTTTAGGTCAGAAGACTGACTGTTGCCTTGCCAGGTAGGTGTGGTGAAGGAAGGAAATATGCGCACACACACACACACACACACACACACACACACACACACACACACACACACACACACACACACACACACACACACACACACACAAACGCTTGCATATACCATAGCAGTGTTTAAGCTAGATTTCTTGGCAGCCAGGGCTATTATTTTCCCCGTCACTGTTTATAAGTATTTTCAACACATGTGCATATGTGTCTGTGTGTACAAATAGAGCATTACCAGAGTTTGCGAGTATAAATAGACTTTCTCTGGAGACATAATGACAGAGTGCCGTTTCTCTCTCTCCCTCTGTGTAGTGGACGGAGAAACTCGGCGGTACGGAAGCAGGTAATTATCTGTCATAAGTGTGTGTCTTTGTTTCTGAGCGGCTGTCAGCTTCTCAGTTAGAGCCGCCATAGCTTTGACTCTAACTCGAGCCACATGTTTTCTCACATTTTTTTCTGCCTGCAGGGTTTACGGGCACCTAGAGGTTGACAGCACTTTTGTATTTACCACATAATTCAAATTTAACATAATCCAATACACAAATTATTTATATTTGTATCTACAGTTGAATCCATACATCCTGCTGGTGCATGCAATCTGAAACATCACTTTTGCGATCAAAAGCAACTGCTCCATTGAAGAATCTAATGTTTGTGGCTCCCCCTTGTGGGTAGCTTGTGTTTTGGCCACCAGCTCTCAATTTGCAAAAAAATCAATTGATTGTTTATTTGAAATGATATCAGGTTTTCAAATTATTAAAACCACAATGGGATTCACATAACAATCGGCACATAAATCAGCCAAAATACCTTCCACGGCCTTACCTCCCAGAGATTTCTGGGAACCCCAAACAAACAAAGGGAAAAGGAAAAATCTCCGTCTCCTAGCAACAGCTGAGTGCCCAGCCCACCCTCTCCCGGCACACATAAATGTGTGCATCGATGCGTGTGCGTGTGCAGACTTGTGTGCGGAAATCCTCCTGACAAGATGTGTTTTATTTCCGTACCGGTCTCCTGTCTTGTGTTCCTCCATCGGGAGTAATTCCTCTTCCCCTGTTTTAGGAGTCTGGTGAGGCCATTCCTCTGATGGTCGAGAGCTGCATCCGCTTCATCAGTCGCCATGGTGAGTGGAATCCTCCAGTGAAGTGATAGGTTTAGCATCAGCTTTTCCTGTGCACTGATTGGTTGCATTGTCAAGCCAAGTGTGATTGGTTCTGGATCAAATGAATCTGGGAATTTTACCAGAACGTCTCGGCTTGAGACTATGAGAATGCAAACCGTTCAGAACTATAAAATCCCAAAATATGAAAATAGGTACTATATTTAAACACCAGTGTGTGTTTATGTCTGTGTAGGTCTGCAGCATGAGGGCATCTTCAGAGTGTCAGGTTCTCAGGTGGAAGTCAATGACATCAAGAATGCCTTTGAGCGAGGTAAGACTGCCATCCAGCAGGAAACCTGAGCATTTTAGACAAACTGAATTTTTCCAGTACTTTATTATCTTTTCTCTTACACTCCCTCTTCTCTCTGTCTTCTTGTCCGTATTTAGGTGAGGACCCGCTGGCAGGGGACCAGAATGACCACGACATGGACTCCATTGCTGGCGTCCTGAAGCTCTACTTCAGAGGACTGGACCACGCCCTCTTCCCAAAGGAAGTCTTCCATGACCTCATATCCTGTGTCTGTAAGTCTCTTGTCCTTTTGTATGTTTGTGTGAGTTTGTATTTATGTGCTTGATTGTGTGAGTAATCGCTTATGTGTCATCGCTGTATTATTTTCCAGCTATGGAGAGCCTTCAGGAGCGGGCAGTGCACATTAAGAAAGTTCTGAAATCTCTGCCGAGCAAAACCCTCATCATTATGAGATACCTGTTCTCCTTCCTCAACCAGTGAGTAGCAGGACACACACACGCCAAGACACTAAAGTATACCAGTCTGAGTTTTGTCAATAAAAAGATAAAAGGGAGTTTTTGGAATATGACAGATTTTTTTCATCTCAGTTAATAATCCTGACTCTAATGTAAGTTATGTATTGTTAGAAAACAAAGAAAGACATTCACACTTACATTGTACACAGTATAACCGGTGTGACAATCATCACTTTTTATATTTGAGTTTCGGTGTATCCTCAGGCCTCGGGCCTACTGTTCAAAAGAGGCCAAATGTTTGGTTGTTGTTGCAGTTTCAGAAATGGTGGATGAAGCCTTCAGACAAGGCGAGATTGAAGTAACGTGGTAGCAGCTGAACATCAAGTGCTGCATTCTCAAAAAAACAACCAGTGAATTAAACATACGCCCCTGTGACATAGTCTCAGGAAATGATCTATGATAGAAACATAAACAAGAGAAGATTATTGCACTGAGGCCTACGTCAATATTCTTCGAAAGTTCATATTTATTTAATTACACATGCGTTTGCACAGAACCGGAAGCTTTTTTGCCTCAGGCTCCATCAGGTTTGCTTTACATTTTTATCTCGCACACAAAACCGTCTCGGCTGAGCAACTTATACACATCAATCTCTATTTTCTGTATACTGTATGCATGTCCTAAGGTGTAGGATGAAAAACACTGCAACTATTACTTGACCACTGAGAATACAATCTATAATCAGAGATGACAGCCCTGCTCCAAGACCTTTTCAATTTATGTTAATATGTGTCTCAAGATACCATCTTCAAAGTCCATCTTCAATAATTTTCATCTTCAATCATTTTCAATATATTTTAGTATACATAAGTCTGTGGTACTATAAAATCAATAGGGCCTGATAAGCTGCCTTTCAACAGTACGATTCCCTAACATTTCCCCACGCACACTCAATAGTTTCATAAACACCAGAGTGAGGTTAAAAGGCCTTTGTATGGCCTTCTCTCACCAAA
Source organism: Anoplopoma fimbria (assembly GCF_027596085.1). Taxonomy (NCBI): domain Eukaryota; kingdom Metazoa; phylum Chordata; class Actinopteri; order Perciformes; family Anoplopomatidae; genus Anoplopoma; species Anoplopoma fimbria. The sequence continues at coordinate 1,168,652 of NC_072465.1, read as the reverse complement.
TCTAAACATCCTTTAACCTTTTGTGGGAAGTCAAGTACAGACCCTAATGAAAGTCCAAAGTGCAAAGAACCTTTCTGCCTCTTCATTCCTCAACGAGCTCCTTGAGGAATAATTAGTATTATTATTAATTTTTTTTGTGTAGCCCAATATCACTGACAGTTTCTCAATGTGCTCACCCACAAAAGAAGCTTCAGTAGAGGCCATTAAGATAAACCGAGTTGTCGGTGCAATAGGAGCTACCGGAGGGCTTGTGTCATATTCAGTAGTAGTTAACACCAAATGTAATCTCTCTAAACAATTTTCTGCATGTGTACATTGGTGCTGTATTGATTGAATATATGCTATTACCCAATACACATTGAAGATTGATTTTAGACACACACACGCACGTAGAGACAAACATTCCACGCTGACGCTATACACCGGGACCGAGCCTTTCAGTGAAGGGAGGAGGAAAAAGAGAAAAGAGAAAAAGAAAAGGGATGTGGGGGACCAGAAACGTGAGACTCCTGGGTAAACCAAGAGGAGACCGAAGAGGAGCTTCTTCTTTTCCTTAAGTGATTTACTGTCAGCCTGATGCTCCTGCTTCTTCTCACACACTGAAACACACACACGTCACCAGAGGCTCACCACAGTGAACAGATGAGGTGATGCATTGATGCAGGATCGGGTAGTGTTTACTGTTGGACCTTGTGCAGTCCGACACACACACACACACACACATATATGCATTCACAACTTGTTAACGAGAAGGGGGTGATGGAGGCGATAAATGACACGTCATGGTTGTCAGCTTTGGTTATATTATATGTTTAAAAGAAATAAGGATGAGGTAATGGTCTCTAAAAGACACTGTTTTCCCTTCTGCACAGCCTGTCCCAGTACAGCGAGGACAACATGATGGACCCATACAACCTGGCCATCTGTTTCGGTCCCACCCTGATGTCCGTCCCCGAGGGCAACGACCAGGTCTCCTGCCAGGCCCACGTCAACGAGCTCATTAAGACGATCATCATCCACCATGACACCATCTTCCCCGGACCGAAGGACCTGCAGGGCCCCCAATACATTGTCCCTGGATCTGGAGAAGACTTCTGGTGAGCGGAGTTTGATAAGTCATGTAGGGCAGGAACTTGAGTTGCTAAGGCTATTGTTGTCTAACTAGAGGGGGCTTGGAGATGATGGGGAGGCCAAAAAAAGGGGTAAGTGGTTGATTTAAGGGGCTGCCATGGAGTGATGGGGGACTCAGATTGTCTGCCTCGCTCTGGGCCAGAAGGCCACGAGGATCAGCTTACCCTCCATCACACAGGAGATTAAAGCACCGCCTGACCACTGCCAGCCTGGGAGAGCACAGCATGCACGCACACACTCACTCACCACAATGCACACAAGGGTCAATTTTCCTGTAATGACAAGCCTGGGCACCAGTTATTATGATCAATGCCAGTCAGTGCAGTTGTTTAGACTGTAAGTTACGCTGGAGGAGCAGATCTTAGTCTCTACTGTAGAAAGTGTATGCAGAAAATATTATCACACTGGCATGACTGGGCTTTGTTGTACCATAGCTACTGTAGCGTTTAGGTCATGTGATTGATAATGTACCCCTTCCGGGAATCGGGAAGTTTTAGCAACTTTGAAGAGTCTAAATTCAACATTTAAAAACAGACATATGTGGGGTTTTAACTGGTTTATTTAAGTCTCAAAGTAGATTCAGTAGAACTGCGTTGGAAAACTATGGTGGCCCTCTGGTAACGTAAAAATGTGAAAGGCTCTCTCTACAGCCAGTGTTGGTTTGTCTGTTCTGGGCTACTGTAGAAACATGGCGGACTCTGTGAAGTGGACCCGCTCCCTATGTGATATAAATGGCTCATTCTAAGGAGACCAAAACACAACGATTCTTAGTCTCAGGTGATTGTACACAAATTAAAACATAGTTATGAATATAATATTCCCCTAAATCCTACACACTGTTCCTTTAAGAGATTAGTTAATACTTTTTAAGGAAGCATTCACCATTTCTTCATCAGAATTACACATCTTGCAGTGGATAGTTATCAATACAAATAATACTGCGTTATTACATCAGCCACAGCGGCAAATTGGGCCAAGGACATAAAGTGAGTGGGCCCCTTTCCCACTCCCCACCTCCACCCCCCGCCTTTGTGCAGACCCAACCCCAACTTTCAAATTTGGCCTTAATTTTAATCTTAATTATGTGACTGCATCTTGAATGGCACACAATCTGTCCACAGACCAACAGAATAAAGAAACATGGCGAGGTATTCAGTGCTGATTCTGTGGTAGTTACACTAGGTGTCTCCAGGACCCCCCTTTTTTCTCATGATGACTTACACACAAACTCACAAGTTGAAAACAATACCAGAGTTGCTGTTGTAGCTGATGAAAATGTGCCCACAACATATTGATAACTGAACAGCCCTGTTAGGGATAGAGAATGTTTGAAAGTTAAACAGTTGAATAATAAAATAAAACACAGGACTTTCCTTTCGGTTACCGGTCAGTTTTCTGAGGGGAATTGGATGTACCTGAACGCAGCTCTAGGTCTAGTGCCTATAATCAAAGCAGAGATGGACATCACATTTCGAACAACAATTTCAAGTTTGCAGCATGGTTGTAATCTCGACACTAAGCCAAAGGCGTGGTGAATACAGTATGAACTAATGTGATTTAAAGAGGAATATGAGGTCAGGCTGTGAGTCATCAACACATGTCACTGTGTTGTGTCCTCTAACCTCATGTGCTCTCTTTGTGCCCTGCAGTGACAGTCCACACTGTGAGCCCCCCCTCGTGGAAGAGCCTGCGCCTGACACCGTCTCTGTCATCCACAACAGCGAAGATGGTGCATAACGCACACACACACACGCACGCACACACACACTTGAATACATGCAATACATATACTTTATATACTCAATGAAAACAGTTTCCTCTTGCCACCAGTTTATGAGATCTCATCCTGCTTTTCTCACCAGTTCCTGCAGCCCTAATCGTTTAATCCAGCCCACATCCTTCTCCCATTAACATATTTATTATGCTGCTTTGTTCACTGCTCAGCAGAATATAACATTTGTGCAGTCACCAAACACAGCAGCACTAACCTGCTATGCACTAATCTGGCCTCCACTTCTCTTCCACCTCTCTTTTCTCTCTCTCTCTCTCTCTCTCTCTCTCTCTTATTTGTTGCTGCCTCCTGCTTCTCCATCCACTTCCTGTGTCTGTCCACCATCCTCTGAAATCTCAGGCTCCTTGGCTGTTTCAGAGTCCGACCCATTCGAAGCCGTCGCCCGGTTCGACTTCACCGGCCGGACTAGTCGGGAGTTATCGTTTAAGAAGGGCGCGTCTATACTCCTGTACCAGCGAGCTTCTGATGACTGGTGGGAGGGACGACATAACGGAGTGGATGGACTGGTGCCTCACCAGTACATTGTGATCCAAGACATGTAAGATGTGTTCCAGTTGCTAGTCTTAATCACATATCAGCATAAGGAAAATAATAACAAATGAATAAAGAAATGACAGTGTTATCATAGTTTTCGTCTGTTGTGTATTTCGGTCATGATCATATTTTACTCAGCGCCTCTGTTGTAGTGTTTTTGGAAATGTGAACTCTGGCCATCGGAGAAAATAGCAAAACGCCTTCTACAGAACACATCAAGAGAAATTATACTTGTTCTTTAATCTAACCAAAAGTCAACACAGAAAGTCATCCACTGGAAATCCCCATATCTAAGGAAGTTGATCTGCTATGATGCGTAGCAAACTGCAAGGCGGATCAACTTCCTGGTCCACTTCCAATGTTGAGTGGTTTGTTGACATAAACGTGTGAAGATTCTTTACACTTCTGTGTCCATGGCTACAGGGATTTAGAGAGGAACACTTTCTGTGACTCTGCAGGAAAATAAACAAAGACAAGTGAGTGTAGCAGCTGTAGGCATTCTATTCAGAGTTCATGTTTCCCAAAACTCAGGGGTGGTGAAAACAAGGTTATCTAGATTAGTAGTCCTACTAGACAAGAATATGAGTATAAACTTGTTGAAATATACTGGATTTTCCCTTTTAAGTTGCCGTCACTTTTCATTTGGGCAAAATACTTTGTAGTTTAAAAAAAGTTTATTAGGATTAGTGTAAGTGTTATTTTGTATTTAGTACAACAGCTTTCATCACTACTTTGTTACGTCATTCTACTGTTGCCTTTTTGGAAATGAGTCAAGAGTAACCGTCAACTGTAATTGTAGGTTTTGTGTTCAGAATTAATGTGTCAGTGAGAGAGACTGCTCCTTCTCTGCTAGCTTTGTGCAAGTGGGAGGCACAAACGTGATAAATAAAACTTCCGCTTGATGGTTTCAGGCCTGACGGGGGCAGGGGAAGTCCAAAGCCCGATGTGGACAGCAGGGACCTGCTGGAGGAGAGAGTGTCCACTAGAGGCAGTGCTGCCTCTCCTACTGGAGCTCATGTGGCTGACATCTACCTGGCCAACCTGAACAAGTGTGTCTCTGCCTATTTACTCTATCCCATAGATTTTCATTTGCAGCTTTAGTTGATAGGAAATGTATTATGTGGAAATCAACTTGGGCCAAAACGTCTAAAAAAAGAGTGAGGAACCAAAACCATAAGCAGATTCCTGGTTTCTTTTTTATGATTTAGTGGAACCGAGTCACAACACATAGGTTATAATTGAAATATATAACTTAAATATTTATCTCATTCAGGTTGAGGAAACGTCCGGAGTCCGGGAGCATCCGAAGAGCGTTCCGTGGCTCAGAGAGCGACAGTACGAGTCCAGGTGCCAGCGGAGGGGGAGGAGGAGGAGGAGGAGGAGGAGGAGGAGGAGGAGGAGGAGGAGGGGGGGTGAGAACAGCTTCCCTTCCTGTTGGTGGGGCTCTGGTGAAAGAAACTGGAGATAAACGACCCGTCAGCGCTCACAGCATCCTCAACTCAGTCACCCGCCACTCCTCTCTCAAGACCAAGGTACAGTGACCTCTTAAAGTGACATCATCGAATGAATATAGTGAATGGACCATTTAGCTTGAATTTCAGATAGCATTTAATTGAGGGCATTATGAATGTTTAGGTGGAGAGTCCACAGTTACGCAAGACAAATTCAGCAGGGCGCTCCAAGAGCTTCAGCAACCACAGACCACTGGACCCTGAGGTCATAGCCCAAGTGGAGCACAGCTCACAGGTAGAACCCGGTCTCTAATCACTTGCACCACCATCCGCAGAGCGTTGGGTATTACGGTCATATTTACTTCTCTGTCTGCCTCTCGTGTTGCAGGACATTGAGGCGGTGATGACCTCTGCCCTGAGTGAGCTCAGTAAGTTGGAAAGACAGAGCACCTCGAAGCACACACACACCCCCGACGTGGTCCTGGACACACTGGAGCAGCTGAAAGGCCTGGGTGGTGGTGGTGGTGGTGGTGGTGGAGGAGGAGGAGGAGCCTCGGAGCCCTCCAGTCCACTCCACTCCCGTCTGTTACGGGACAGTGAGGGGGGCTCCTCGCACGCCCACCCGCTTCAGCGAAGCGCCTCCTCCGCCAGCGACGTGCCCTCGTCCTTCCGCCCGGCCAAGAGCCAGCCGCGGAGCCCCCTGCCCTCCGTCACGTCCCCCTCTCTCTCCTCCTCCTCCCTCTCCTCATCTGTACCTTCCTTCAGAGAGCTGCGCCCCCCGGCAACGAGGCCCAAACCGGTGGTGTTCCCAAAGGGCGGCGGCGGCGGCGGCAGTCCAGCCATGGGTTCCCCGACCTCTACTGTGCCCCCTACACCTCCTCCTCCACTTACAGGCCACACACACTCTCTCCTTCACACCCCTCCTCCTCCACCTCCACCCCAGCCTACTGACAAATCCTGCTCGGCTTTGGACTTCTGAATCTGACCGGCGACAGTCTTTTAATCTTACAGCTCTTCTACCAGGTGCAGAGAGCGCTTCATCTGTTTCACACAAGACCTAACCCACTACTCATGTGTAGCATTCACTTCTTGATGTCCAGGCGAGTTCTCAAGACGCCATGTTCCCTTTTAGAGTGTCAAAAGTAGTTTTCTGCCCTCTCCTGGCAGCTCTGCTTACTGCAGGTCAACTATCGGTGGGCGTAGATTAGTGAACACCCTTCAAAGACACTCTTTATGTTTTGCCACCGTAGAGATCCCAGGCATCACTGGATTTTATTTCATTCTTTTTTTTTTTTTTATAAGGGAACAGGACTCAGGATGGACACCTTAACACCTAAAGCTTACCTACACTAGGTTGTGATGTTTGAATTTGTGTTTGAGTGGGCGTGCAGGAGTGTTACTTGCCTTTACACACAGATCAAAGTGAGGAACAAAAAGCACTGTTTGATTTTTTTCTTTTATAGTAGACATGACCGTTTTTCTTTTCTTTTTAATGACCCATGTTTAACGGACTGGAAGGGAGTGTTTGATTCCTGAGAATAGACTGTGAAATGCTAAGCTCTTGCCCTGCGTAGACATTAAACACACTGACTTGCTGCTTCAAAAGTGGACAACTAGAGATAAAGGCGGACTTTTCGGATGATGAAAGGAAAGAAAACTGGGCCAAATATCAGTGTAAGTCATGTGATCGGGAGCTTTATTCGATCTCTTCCTCGAGTGTTTGATATGTTGGTGATTTTCTTTTTATGACTGTTCATTACTAGAACCACAACAGGGGCATAGCAGGAGCAGTGCGCCCCGAAGCCTGACATGGCCAACAGTAATTCTAAATACACATATAGCAATACAGATAATGAAAGCTGATAGTTTGAGGCATTATGCTGCTTCTCTCCTGCAGCTCTATTATGTGTGTAGGGGACCACTGAAACCCAGCATTTTTATAGGTAATGTTGGACTGTACACATACACACACGTTCTCTCAAAATGTGTGTGTGTTGGTGTTTTGTGGCAGCTAAACGCCTTTCAGGTTTTCCTCGCATGCTGGGGCCATAGACAGCGGCCATAATGGCGAGCTGGCTGATTGCATCAGTTTATATATCTGCAGCACCAGACACACGACAACTTCAAACAAAGTTACAGCTTGCTCCTTTTAAGATAAACTTCACACTTAACAGTAAAAAGGGTTATATTATTCTAATGGTGTATGTATGTTTAATAATCATGTTGATAACTGGAAGCATGGAGCTGAGGATCCTCTTGAGTGTGTTTTTAAATAGAAGCAACCAACCACCTCATCCAATGCGTTTCTTAAGCAAAGATTGCTTTTGTTGTTACTTTTTGTTCCCAGTTGGTAATTAATGCTCACAATCTGTAATGGTAAAATGTTGAACTGTGTAACTGTCTGGGTGTGTGCATGTGTGTGTGTGTGTGTGTGTGTGCGCCTGTGGGAGCATGCGTGGATGTAGAGTATGTATGCACCCCGACCCCACCCCTTTACAATGCCCACCCACCATAAAGGGAAGCCACCCAACGGCAACTGTCTGGAGAGACACAGGAGTACCAGCGGCCTTAGTGCTGAATAAATATGCACTGTGTGTACATGTGATCAGACAAAGATCCTGCAAGTATAGACATGATCAAGTTGTCTCGTCTTCAGTCACTGCTGTAACAACACCAATGGTGGATCAGCTTTAAGTGGAAGCAGGAGGAAAAAAACAATATCAAAGGGCTTACTCTTTTTTTTTTTTTTTTTTAATGATTTATGCAAAGAAAATATTTTGCGAAATTAAAATGAATTAAGTAATATGTGAATAATTTTAATAACACTGACTTCAAAAGTGGACACTTAATTCAGGGTGAACCGAATAATGTTTTTTTTGGTTGTATTTCACCTTCTTGGAACAGTATTGATCTAATTTTAGCGAGGCGTCCTCATATTCCCCCCCATCACGCCTCTCCTCCTCTCCCAGAAATACAGCACATACTGCATTCCTGTATGCTCTCTACCAGGTAATGAATTCTACTTGTAAAGGTTTATTTTTTATCTCTGTATACTGTTGGTGTATTACCTGGTGTATTTGTGTTGCTCTTACCTCATCATGACAACTGGAGGGACTGTGACTGTGTGTGTTTGTGTGTTTGTGTGCGTTTGTTGTGAGCAATGACCTCACCTTACCCATGCACACACTCTAACACATACAGACATGCATGTGGTTGGTTGGTGTGTTTTGTCCCAGCTGTGCCGTCAACGGGAGCTGGGACCCTCTTTTCGATCTCGAATCAATCATTGTGCACTTGAACAACTTGGCTTGCGTGTGGACTAACTGTGTGGGGATGATTTGTCAGAATTGAATATTGTTAAATATGCATTTTGTGTCCATTTGAAAACAGCAGAACTAAAAAAAAAAGACTGTAATGTCAAATCTATTTATAGTTGTCTCTGTATTACTGGAGAATCCTGTGTTCAGATGTACTTTGTATATACAATGTTGTACATTACAGAGGTACACTCTTTTTTGGTACAATATTGTACAGTAATAGCAATAGTAGTTTAATCAAATAGGCCTTATATAATTCTATGTGTAGTTCTTGTAGTAGATCTGTTTTTTAATAAACATTGCTTGCTATAAAGATTCTTGAATTCTTTGTCGTTTGTACCTATAAAATTGTCCATGAAAACATTGATTAAAAATAATCTGAATATATGGAAATATGTGTCTGTCCCAAGTAAGAACAGTAATTATGGAGCTAGCTTTAGAGACCAATGATATACAGCGAGAAGAAACCAGTGAACCACCAAATGAGGGATTTCGATGGCATATTGGAAACTGTAGACAAGAAAATCTTAATACCAAACTGAGTATTACACTTCCATACGGCTGTAAGATTCACAAGAGAGAGACCTAAAAGAGAACAGTCAAAAGCTGAGACAGTAGCTATGAGTACTACTCATCATGTAGAGTAAGGAAGTTCTTTTTAACAGAACACAATACATGCAAAGCCTGTCAGGCAACAAAGAAGTGACGCACAGACAAACCGGGTCTGACTGTGAGCATAGAAACCATAACCTTACTGAGATCAAGAAAATAAACCTATTAAAAAAAAAATCCTTGCAAATGAGGTATGCAAATTATTAATCTGTATGTATTAAAAAAAATTGGGGAAAAAGAGGGCACTGGTATCGGATCACAGACATCTTGAGGTCAGAGGTGGGTCATTCTACAAAAACGGTGGAAGTGCTGTCACTTACTTTTGCAGACACCAAATTCCTTTAAGTTAACTTAATAATCTCATAAATTATACATATTCAATAACTAAAGACTGTCCTTGCAATGATAAAACTAAATGTATTCATCTAATGTTCAATGTTCAATTTTGGCAATGTATTTAAAATCCTAAATTCTAGGAATTGTCTTGTCACTTTTATCATACATGGAAGTGGAGCCTTTACTTTTCATTCAAAACCTTTTTTTTCATGAATTAAATCTCATTCACATTTACATTGAACATTACATATATTAAATAGATATTTTAAAAAACAACAACATTGAAATAGCTCATTATTATTAACAATATCAAATAAATACCAGTCACACAGAATTACGTCATTGGTGTTAATGCTACACAAAACACTTATATTTTGAAATACTACACTTAACAGGTCCTTCCTGCTGCTGTCAGGCTGCACAACCAGCTCTGCTCCCAGCAGACCACATGACCACATGACAATGACAATAATAACATGACAATAAAAACCTGTGCAATACATTACACATTACACTGTGCAATAATAGTTAAAAAAGTTAAAAATAGTTAAAATAGTTGTTGTTTTTTTCTCTGTCTGTAAATATAATATTTCAGTTATTGTTGTTTTTTTTCTACTGTTTTTTTTTTTTATTGCTTATTTATAATACTTGTTTTATTTTATTTTTATTTTTATTTTTTATTTTTAGCTTGTCTTCTTCTACTATGTCTCTTGTGTGCACTTTACTCTCTGCTGTTGTAAGTCTGCAAATTTCCCCGCTGCGGGACTAATAAAGGATTATCTTATCTTATCTTATCTTATCTTTTCTTATCTTAACCATTTGAGGTTCTTCCTGGATCCGTACGAATTTAACTAATTATTAATTATTTTTTTTACAGATCAAACATGAACGTGTCTCTCATGCTGAGCAGCAGAGGGGCCCAGCATGGCTCTTGTTTGGGGACCCTCAGGGGCCCCACATGCTGCTCTAAGATCCCCAGTCGCCCCTTTTCCGGATGTCATGTAAATATTACATTCACATGTATAAAAGCACACATACAAATCTCAAACACAGTATATTTTGTCTATGCTTTCACATCACACTATCACTGTGCACGTTGCGGTAAATTTTGCGGTTCTCTTAGAAGGTCAAATACTCCGGTCAGGGCGTTCTAGTGCCTGGCCGTACGATGGAAAAGAACAGAGACACTTAAAGAAGGATTACATTACATTAGTCATTTAGCAGACGCTTTTCTCCAAAGCGACTTACAGTCAGTAGTATGTTACATATCATTCACCCATTCACACACTGATGACAGGCTACCATCAAGGTGCCACCATCAGACTCTAACTAACATTCATCATCCAGTCCACACCGATGGCCTTCAGGAGCAACTTGGGGTTAAGTGTCTTGCCCAAGGACACATCGACTGCCGAAGCCGGGTATCGAACCACCGACCCTCTGATTGGAGAACTACCTTGCTCTCCACTACGCCACAGCCACCCCTATATTATATAAATGTTGAGCTCATGCTGCAGAGAAACCAGATAACAGAGGCCCTTTTTACGACCAACTGATGAGGCCCTCAGAAAGTCTAAAAGTCTAAACCAAGAGCCGCCTCTCTCTTTTTTGGACCTATCATATTCAACTCATAAAACCTATATAACATGATGCGCACTCTGTTTAAGCGCCTTTTAGTTGCTGAACTACTTATCCTATTCGTAGTAGTTTGTAGCACTTATTATATTCGTATTAGTCTGTTGCAATTATTGTTCTCGTAGTAATCTGCCTCTGCACTGTACTTTTGCTCTGGTTTATGCTTTAAGATGCTTGTTTAAGAAAGGAGATGCACTGATGACTTCTGGTGACTAGTAGTTTTCTTGAATACCTATGTTGAACACACTTCCTGTAAGTCGCTTTGGATAAAAGCGTCTGCTAAATGACTGTAATGTAATGTAATGTAACTTGAACTTCTCAGTACTGCTAGGCCCGTGCACGTACAACTGCTGGGCGATATATGGGGCGGCTATGGCACATGAGGTAGAGCGCTTGTCCCGTAACCACAAGGTCGGTGGTTCAAACCCTCTTGTGTGAGCAAGACCCTGAGCGAGACCCACCTAAACCCCAAGTTGTCTCCCGGGCTTGCTTCACTTGCAGCCCACTGCTCCTCGGGATGGTCAAATGCAGAGAAATAATTTCCCCATTGTGGGACTAATAAAGGATTGATTATTATTATTATTATTTATATACCCTGTTATCCTTCAATAAATGTCACATTTGTTTTAAGATGAATCTGGTGTAGAAGTCTCTCTTGTTTTCCACTCAACATGTAAAAACTAGGAACACAAGTCCTGAAGCTTCACACTGTGATGTGTGTGTGTGTGTGTGTGTGTGTGTGTGTGTGTGTGTGTGTGTGTGTGTGTGTGTGTGTGTGCTGCTCTGCTCTCTCCCAGTGGACGCACACGGAAGTTGAAGCAGACAATGAAACTGTCAAGTGTGCAATTCTCTGTATTTCCGCCACTACTTAGCTAGATTAACTAATGCTGCTCTGTGGACTTCCTAAAGCACTCAATAGAACTGCTGCCAGCTGCTGTCTTTGATGAAACTCTGGAATACTAAAGAAAACACATAACCTGTTGTTGTCCTCAGGTGATCACGGAGGCTTTATGTCTGAAGCAGGTCGGATCCACCGAGACTTTTACACCGTATTTCACTAACCAGGACCGGGAGAAGCTCACCAGGAAGCTGCTTTACCGACTCAACTTAAAGGTGACAGCAGCAGCAGTCCAGGTAATCTAACCAGCTTCATAAAGTAGCTAACTTATTGTCTCTTATTGTCGTTTTGTGTCATAGACGTTTTCTGAAGCTACACAGGAGAGTTACCTGATCAGTGACGTCAGGTTAGCTGTGTACGTCACTAGAACGTCAGAAAATGAGCTTGACTTTAAGTTGTGTGTGTGGTATCACACTGTAACTTATGCATTGTTAGGGGAGAGACTTTGATACTTTGTATGTACAGTACCAGTGAAAGGTTAGGACACACCTTCTCATTCAACTACTGTGAAGAATCTAAAATATAAAACTTATTCTGGTGTGTTGAGCATTTGTTTGTTTACCACATAATGTCCATATGTGTTCCTTCATTACATTACATTACATTACATTATTACATTACATTACATTATATTATATTATATTACATTACATTACATTACATTACATTACATTACATTACATTACAGAACTACTAGTCACCAGAAGTCAGTGCATCTCCTTTCTTAAACAAGCATCTTTAGCAGACGCTTTTATCCAAAGCGACTTACAGGAAGTGTATTCAACATAGGTATTCAAGAGAACTACTAGTCACCAGAAGTCATCAGTGCATCTCCTTTCTTAAACAAGCATCTTAAAGCATAAACCAGAGCAAAAGTATAGTGCAGAGGCAGATTACTACGAAAACAATAATTGCAACAGACTAATCCGAATATAGTAAGTGCTACAAACTACTACTTCATAGTTTGGATGTCTTCGATATTAATCTACAATGTAGAAAAAAATAAAAATAAAGAAAAACCATTGAATGAGAAGGTGTGTCCAAACTTTTGACTGGTACTGTATGTCTCTCTATGGAGTCTCCATGCTTATTCTCAGTCTATTCCTCCAGCATGACGGGGATGACGGCCAGTACAACAAGCTACCTGTGGTCTTTACAAGACGTCCTCGGTCAAGGGGCCACTGCCAGTGTCTACAAGGCACGCAATAAGGTACCTTAGCCACACTGAGGATGTGTTGTTGTTTTTTTTAATCACCATAACACACTGTAAAGTTAGTTTTCCACTGAGCACATCATTCACATCACTGCTGCTGCAGATTTTTCCGCCTACTCTTTGAGTCAAAAGTGACTATAGAGATTGGGTGATTATAAAAGGATATCAGCACAGTGCTGATGTGGGCAGATTTTCACATTCTGACATGGTGCTCTGATGTGTAATGCTGATATCAATGTGTGTGTGTGTGTGTGTGTGTGTGTGTGTGTGTGTGTGTGTGTGTGTGTGTGTGTGTGTGTGTGTGTGTGTGTGTGTGTGTGTGTGTGTGTGTGTGTGTGTGTGTGTGTGTGTGTTTGTGCGTGCCCAGAGGTTGGGTGAGCTGGTAGCTGTCAAGGTGTTTAACACCGTGAGCTACAACCGCCCCCTGAGGTTCAGATGAGAGAGTTTGAAATGCTGAGGAAGCTCAACCACAGCAATATTGTCAAGCTGTACGCCGTGGAAGAGGTAAGGCTACCATGAGAGGAGGACAGCAGACGAATGAAACTGTGTAAAAACAGAGCTGCAGTTTTATTCCAACTAAATCGGAACATGGAATGGGAGAGAATTTGTACTGCTTGATCTACACACTGTAAAGCCTGTAAATACACAGGTCTTGTAATAATGTTAGCCCTGTTGGGTTTGCATTTTTTGATTTGTATCCATCATAGAATTTGATGAGGCAGTAAGTTTTTACTAATATATTTGTATAATATTTACAAGCATTTGCAGCTCACCTCCTAATGCCTCCCCCCCTCCCTCTCTAGCTGCCCTCCAAACAGAAGGTGCTGGTGATGGAGTATTGTTCAGGAGGAAGTCTGCTCAGCCTGCTCGAGGAGTCAGAAAACGCCTTCGGCTTGCCTGAAACAGAATTCCTCATAGTTTTGCAGTGTGTTGGTGGGTATATATCTTGGTATTTCCCAATAATTGAATTGACCTAAACTGAATTATTCTTCTCCTTTCCTATCTTCAGTGCAGGGGATGAACCATCTGCGAGAAAATGGAGTGGTACACAGAGACATTAAGCCAGGCAACATCATGCGGCAGGTCGGGGAGGACGGCAAGTCTGTTTATAAGCTAACTGATTTTGGTGCAGCAAGAAAGCTGGACGATGATGAGAAGTTTATGTCTATCTACGGAACTGAAGAGTATCTGGTAAGATAACAGTCACAGAAATGAATGTGCTTGCATCTGGCAATTTGCAGTCAAAGATACCTTTTTTGATGAGTAAGGTGTCTTTGAGAAAGTCGATGAACGCATGCTGTCGCTTAAGCTGAACAGTCCTTTAAAACAAATTCTGATTACCATTTAAAGGGTGTTTTACAAATATAATCAAAATGCATTAAAATCTTCTGGGGCAGAAAACGTTTTTGTAAACTTTTCCCTAAATATCATTGAAATGTATCAAGAAGTTCTTGATAGATTCTGCTAACTAAACGAGAAGCAGGACTTCATGTTTAGTTGGCATTACGTGGCATAGCTCATAGTAAACACTGTTGGAGATGACATTTTCATAACCACTTTGATGTCTCAGCAGTTCAGCTCCACAGGGGGAGACAACAAATATCCATAACACTTATATTATTCAGTTCATTATGGCTTCATTGGCATGGAAGTTTCTAAAGAAATGTTGCTAGAGCATTAAAAATTTAAAAAAAGACATATTATTACTATGAATATTAAAACAGCATTAACATTACGATGTTATATGATTATTTATATACAGTATAACATTAACATTATTAGGACCCTCGCATTAGATAAGTAAAGACATTAACGTGAAATAAGGAAATGTGATAAAATACTATTGCATCCATAAAAAGTATCCTCAATGTCCCCTATGAATGGAAAATGATACGATTATTTCACATTGGTCACATATCAGTTGAGTTTTACTCCAGGGAAAGCTCTCAAGGCTCGGTAGCAGAAATGGCATCGCATCTCCTCTGATCTGAATCTCTATGTGTTGCACGTGATTGGTTGTTTGATATGAAGGCCAACATTGAATCCACTCCAAGTTCGGTGTGAAAATCGTCCTGTGTAATCAGTGTCTGTGTTGAGATGTCTTTGTGAGACTGGCCTTTTGGAGCCTTGATCTTGATACTTCGAGGCAACTTGTGTTATGAAGACTGGGTGGCCCTCTAGTGGACAAATGGGGGAAGGACCTATTCATAACAGCAACTGAAACTTTCACTTTCTTTTACGTTTCTGCCTAATGCTGAGCTCAACAAGATGATCCCTGATTAAAAGAAGGGGACTGGAGAGAGAATACATGTTAGGGCAAAAACACTGCTTTCACTTTACACAAAAGCTGAGGTTTAGATGATAATCTTGATGACTGCATATCCGCCTCTGCAGACTGCAAACTGATAGTTTGTGTGTGTGCATGTGCGTGTGTGTGTGTGCATGTGTGTGTGTGTGTGTGTGTGTGTGTGTGTGTGTGTGTGTGTGTGTGTGTGTGTGTGTGTGTGTGTGTGTGTGTGTGTGTGTGTGTGTGTGTGTGTGTGTGTGTGTGTGTGTGTGTGTGTTCTCAGCACCCAGACATGTATGAACGTGCTGTGCTGCGTAAGCCTCATCAGAAGTCCTATGGGGTCAGTGTAGACCTGTGGAGTATCGGTGTGACATTTTACCACGCTACCACTGGGAGTCTTCCCTTCACACCGTACGGAGGACCCCGCAGGAACAAGCCCACCATGTGAGTCGATACATCAGTGTGTGAGAAAGTAAATCACAGACCACACATTTCTGATAGAAACAAGGGTCTCAATGGTTGGGTCTCAAATGACTTGGCTCCATCTTCAGCTGCCAAGTTTCCTATTGGGAAGCATACAGCATCCCACCATGGCAGAGCATGAACATATGTCAATGATTATCAGCCTGACCTGTGTGTTTTTGTTGTGTAGGTACAAAATAACCACAGAGAAGCCTATGGGGGCAATAGCTGGAATACAGCGCGTGGATGGCGGGCCTATAGAGTGGAGCTACCACCTACCTCACAGCTGCCAACTCTCACAGTATGTCACCCGATAAAGGGTATTTAAACATGCACCTCAGGGACTTTTTAATGAATGAAGTGATGCTAATGTATTACCTAATTGTCTCCATCTATTTCTCTCCCTCTCTGTCCGTAGGGGTCTGATGGTGCAACTGGTTCCAATTCTAGCGGGTATACTGGAGGCTGACCAGGAGAGGTGTTGGGGTTTTGACCAGTTCTTCAAAGCCACCACAGACATACTGCAGCGTCAGCCAGTTCACCTGTTCTCTCTGCAACAGGCCATGGCACATTGCATCTACATACACCACTACAACACGTGAGTCTGCACATAAACATTCTGACCAAACACAAAGAAAGCAGTTTACAGTTTGAATTGGAGCGACTGAAATAAAAAAAAAAGTAGATTTCTTACTCAAAGATGCCAAAGTTATACTGCCAACCCCAGTTTTAAACCTACATCTGCGCCGGGCATTATAGATGGCCCAGTAAATTTGTACAGAATAACAACTGTAGCCGTGACAAAGAGCTTTGACTCCTGATGTTAAAATGTAGTCAGGATACAGAATCAGACCTGAAATAAAGAAAAAAAGCTTAGCATACAAAAATCCTCTCTCTCTCTCTCTCTCTCCCCTCAGGGTGTCAATGTTCTTCGAGGAGGTGGCGTCTCAGACTGGTATAGCAGTTCAGCTGCAACATCTGCTGTACCTTGGTCACGACCTCCCTCTGGAGGGCAACATGAAGGTGGTCAACCTCCCGCCCTCTTCCCATGACAGGCCCCTGATTCTGCTCAGCGACGGGCCTGAAGCAAATACCAGCCTACCCTTCAGAGAACGTAAGACAATCAAAGACACATACACCTCTGATCAGTTTCTGTGAAGTCCAAAGCCTTCCTCTTCTTTATTCTTTGCTATTCCCCTAGGAAGATATGCAAGAGTTTTGATAAGTGGTGTAATCATTTTTACTTAGACAAAACATAACTATCTTTGTGAATCAGGTGTTTCATGCCAATTTTGTCTAGTTATATTTCTGTCAGTGCCAATCCTAAATAAAGGGAAGTTATATACAAAAAATGAATTGTGCATCATGAATGTTGGTTAAAAAGGAAGGTAATCGCATTTGTGTGCATACACATATTAATTTGTACACACTGTTTCCATAAGTCCTGTATTTTTGACTTGTGTGTTTCTGTCTCTCCTTTTGTAGCGGAGTCTCCAGTCATCCCATCACGGTTTGATGTTATGGCAGACTACAACTTCTCCAAGGTACTGCTGCTCTGCTGATTTTATTTGCCACCCATACCTAATGTCATGGTCAGTTTTATTTGAATTGTGTGTATTATAAACAACCCACCCATTATTTATTATCTCCTTTTATCCCCCTCCTGTCTGTAGGTTATAGTGGGAGTGGTCCACCAGTATCTGAGGATAGTACGGTTGCTGCACACTCACAGAGAGCTGCTGCTGCAAGGATACTACAGCTACATGTGAGACACACACACATGTTGAAATAAGCAGTATTTGTTTTAGCCTCGAGGTTATGTACTAACTAGGTAATATCTCTTCTCCTGCCCATTCCTCCTCCTCTCTCACACTCTGATTGTTCCTCAGGATGAGGTTGCGTAGAGAGTGTGAAGAAGCGTTCCACAGTATCGCGATGATCACCATTAGACTGCAGTCTTGCCTCAGCGTGGAACACAGGACTCGCACACTGTGAGTTCATTGACACACATTTTGAACTAATTAGAGGGAATCTGTGATTTCACACTTGGGGTGTTGAAATGCATAAATATGTGTTGTATGACATTCATTATGATATACAGTAGTAAGGCAAACGGAGCTGTAGTTTCTTTTCCAAGTAAAATTTTCCACTGTGAATGTGATGTAGGATTGAATTGCTCACTGTATGATCTTAACTGCCAGTAACGTATGTTGTGGATTCTACTGGATGTAATTTGTTGAAAAATGTAGACCAAACGCATCTTTTTTTATTGTTATAATTCAAGCCACAATCCTCTTTTTCCCCTTTTTCCCTCCCATATCTGTTGTATCTTTATTTTTCTTAGCGGCCACTATGATTCAGAAAACCAAGGGTTGACTGATAGCAGGCAAAAGCTGCATCTGGTGAGTAGCATGAAGAAGAAGTATCAAAGCTTGACAAATGTGGCTGATGGGAAAGAGACGAGTTTGGAATGTGGCTTTTTCTTTGTATTTTAACGCCATTATTCCTTCATCAATGAGTTTAAAGTGGAGAAATGCAGATCACATGGAAACCAAGCCAAAGTTGTGCAATGTGAAATGCTAAAACACAAGCAGGCGTATAAGAATTTTGCCCATATAAAATAGTCTTCCTGTTTAAAATGATGAAATTTCATATCAGTTTGAAAACTAACATATTTCTGTCAACACAAAAAAGTGACGAGGTTTGACATTTAGTCAAGATTTTAAGCGAGTTTCAAACCCACAACGTTACAAGTACTGTTTTCTAAGCCCGAGGAGTTCTCTCTTCTCAACATTGCTGGACTCAAAAAACATTTATTTTGAATACATAAACAAATGGAAAAAGAGGATTTTGGACTGTGTACCATTCATTTTGTGTCAGATTTGTTGAATCGGGTCTCAGAGTCTGTGGCTGCTGTCTCTACAGGTGCGTGAGCACTTGCCTAAATACGCTGGAGGAATCCAAGAGTTTCAGAGCCGACTGGACCTTCTGCAGATAGAACAGTCCAAGCTAGCAGAGACGCTGACCAATGACAAGAGGTACTCAGGCATACAGAGATACAAAGCTTCACGGTGGCCTTCAGGGTGTATGTGTTTTTTTTAACTCTGATGTTTTGCCTTCCACAGCTGTCAGAAGATGGAGATGCTGCTGCAAAAGATAACGGCAATTCATCAGCATTATCGTAAAGACAGACAAACTGGCAGTATGTTTTTTTTACTATTACTACAATGTATTTCGTTTCTCTTTTTGTAAATGGTAAAATTGACTATGTTTTCTTATTTTCAACACAGAGTTGGCATACAACGACGAGCAAATCCACAAGTTTGAGAAGTGAGTGTGTGTCCACACTGCTGCTGTCCTGCTGAGCCAGCCTGTGAAGTATGTTATTCTGAGCTCTCCTGTAATCTTCTTGTCACTCTTCCTTCCCAGAATCCACCTGTCGTCCCACATTAAGCGAGTGAAATCTCTCCTTAGAGACGACTGCGTCCAGAGATACAAAGAGCTTTTGGCCTCAACAAGGACGTGGAGCAGGTCAGAGCAGGCTCTCAAGTTGCACTTTTGACCCCAAAGTACACAGTGGATTCACTTCAGCTGAGTTATCCCAAACACTTTGATATTTACTATAAGATAACTGTTTGGTTTGATTGACAGGCATTCACCCAGATGATGGAGGTTTATATGAATAAGATTAACACAGGACAGTAGGACGGTGCTATTCAGCAGTCACTCTCAAACGGATTAAATTTGTACTCAACATTATTAAGCTTCATTTCACAAAAAAACAATTGATATTATAAAATGCATAACACTTTGCTCTATAATTCTTAAATTCCTTTTCCAGTTGATTTGGATGAAGCAATCCATTTTTAGATTTAAAATGACATTTAGAATT
This sequence comes from Anoplopoma fimbria, assembly GCF_027596085.1. NCBI lineage: Eukaryota > Metazoa > Chordata > Actinopteri > Perciformes > Anoplopomatidae > Anoplopoma > Anoplopoma fimbria. The sequence continues at coordinate 1,149,092 of NC_072465.1, read as the reverse complement.
TTAATTTAGCATAATGATGCGGTAGATGTGATCTGATATAAGATGATGGGGAACATTTGTTTGTTTATTCTTACACTCCCAAATGTGTTGTAATTATTTCTTATTTTTCTTATGTTATGAAACATATTTGTAAAAATGCTTTTTATCTTATTTACATCAATAGATCTGCAGTAGATATGGAACATGCAAGCAGCAGTAGTGCCAAGTGATTTTGGGCTTTTTCGCTTCCATAACATGTCCTCTCTCTGAAGCGAGTGGAAATTATAATTAAGTATACAAAAACACATTTAAGGGTTTGTCAATTTGTGTCCGTAGATTTCTCGCAAATTCACCAAAATTTAGCATAAGATAATGCCTCATTTGCATATTCATAAACACATTTTCAGATAACTTGTAATACAAAACATTTTTTGCCTTAATGTTAGTAATCAACTTGGGAACTGTTAACAGTGCAAACAACGGAAACAGTGCTTCTAGAGCTTACAGTGTTTAACTGTGGGGGAACTGGAGGGTGGGTGCTACGCTTCTGCGTCGACGCCGTCAATGAGGGTGGTGTTATCAGCGATAACCAACGTATGAGTGCAGTACACAGCAGCAGGCATTTGATACCTAGTGGGGCACATTCACTAATAGTAACTCGTGTCCAGCCCGGATATGTAACCAAAGCACAGAGAAGCTCTGATTGCAACACACACAGAGGGAGGGACTTCATTCCTCCAGTATATCTTTACATAGTAAATAATTGTTTGCTGCTTTATTAATGCTCCTAATATCGAATGTAGCTTCTTTAGAGAGACAGGCGCTTAAACAGACAGATATTTTCAAAACCCCAAAATACAGGTATTAAGCTGTGCATGATATGTTTTTGTGCTAGGTTAACTATTGTTAAAAAATATGATAAAATGTATCTAAAAAATTGAAAAAACTCTGTGTAATTGCAGAATTATAAATAAATTGATTGTTAAGAAAGGATCCAGATTATCTATAAACACATCTTTTGATTATTTGAATTTTTTTAGATATTCAGTTCTTTTTTTGGAATCCAGTAGACCATTGACACATTGTAAATATGGTAGCTTTGACTTACTGAAGTGTCTCCCTTCTGTGTCTGCAGTGTTTTAATGGAGATGCAGACCAGACTTCAGGACTTCAGCTCTTTCTCCACAGGCTTGTTGGCAGACCTGGAGATGAGCGAGCAGTGCCAATATAAGGTCAACATTTCACTCTCTCTGTGTTGAAGATCTCTGCCGCTCAGAACAAATATATTAACCTAACAGTATGCAACAAATACATGTTTTCTTACATTGATAAAAAAAAGTTGTGTGATATTTTAGTGATGTCACCAATGTAGCATCTCAGTGATGTGATGATGTAACGTCTCATCTGTCCTCCTCAGGCTCTGGACAGAATCCTTTTCACTCTGCAGTCCAATGGAACGGGACAACAGCCTGAAATTGTCCCAAGGGACAAGGACCAGATGGTCTCTAGGTATGTGTCTTTTTGTGCATGTATTTGTATGTGTGTTTTTGTGTTGTGCGCAAGATGGAAACGGTTGTCCAGTTGCCCTGATGCCATCTCTTCCTTTTGTTCTAGGATGCACCATCTGAAGGACGAAATGGAGATTTTGGTGAGGGAACTGCAGTGTAACAACAGCATTATTGAGGGGTGAGTTGAGTGAACCAACTTCATGTCTCTGTCAAAACTCACAGCCCCATTTGCAGTATGTGACAAAGTATGATGTTGTTTGTATTGTTTTTGTCATACAGTCTGGGAACAGTGAGCCCTGCAGCACCTCTGGAGCCGAACTTGGCCAGACCTTCGACACTCTGACAAAAGTGCTGCATCTTTGCATCTTAACTCAAAGAACACACACACACACACACACACACTCTGTAGATATAACTGCCACTAATGAACAGCTATGGACAATGTGCTGGATCTTCTTTCAAGGACAGGATGATTTCCCTTGCTGTAAGAAGAGGAAGCAGCCGAAGACAATCGATAAAATGTGAATCTCAATTTAGAGATAAGATGCCCACAAAGGAGAAGGAGGAAATGCCACTGATGGATTTTTAGTCGAGTGAGTGTGTGTGTGTGTGTGTGTCTGTGTGGTTGTGTGTGTGTGTGGCTGGCATCTGAGTACAGCAGTTCAATACAAACCTCATTAATGCCTTTAGTGTTATTGTATTTCTAATAGGCTGCCACAGTGATGGACCGTCAGGATAAAGCAGATGAATTCAAAGTCAGCTGCTAGAGTGTTTTTCTTAAGGCTGTGTTTCTTCTTGGTCCCACAGAAGAAGCAAACTGCAAACTCTGGATAACCTAAAAGGATTAATTTAACCAGAGTGACACTATATCTGTGTGTGTGTGTGTGTGTGTGTGTGTGTGTGTGTGTGTGTGTGTGTGTGTGTGTGTGTGTGTGTGTGTGTGTGTGTGTGTGTGTGTGTGTGTGTGTGTGTGTGTGTGTGTGTGTGTGTGTGTGTGTGTTTGTTGAAGGCTTGAGACTCCTGCTGTCTTTTCCGGTTGATCAATCAAATGGTTTCATGTGACTTCATTTCTAGGTTTCCTCAAAGTAGATCACTGTTAATTAAATGATTACATCATTGATTTTCAGCCTTTCTAAGAACACAGCACTGTAGTTTTGGAGTATAATTTGTCCCTCTTCCTGTTGATGTTTATCTTGAATGATAAGTTGTTTTTTTTTGGTATTTTTTCAAAGGTTTCAATGTAAAGGAGAAAATAAAAAGTTAGGGAAACTCAGCACTCACCACTGTGTTCTTTTTTACAGAAGTACACAGTCCAGTGACAATACAGCAAATAACAGTATGAAAAAAATGACATTAGCCAGTGTGGCTCAACGGTGGGGAAATCCCAGGGTTTGTTATTTGTTTATAAAGGTGTCACGGGGGATTCAAAAGGTCAGAGAAAAACAAAAAAAGATATGCTTTTACTATACTTTTTACTATAAACTTTTTTGCCATATTTCACTCTCGTTTGTTTTTCTTCTTGAGAAATGATATTATCTCCTTTTTGAGAGAGTAATGCAGGCTGAAAAGTGAAAGTAAAAAACATTTCATGTCGACATACCTCATGTTCTGAAAGTCAATATGTCACGTATGACTATGAGACAACAGTAGACTCATATTCAGTCTATAGTCAAATTACTTCAACATTACATTTGTTGTGGGAAGGTGCAACTTAGCTGGGAAGTTAAAAGGTCACAGAAAACAAAAAACAGAAAACATATGAGCTGTTGTGACACTGCGAAGTACGGGGAATGAAATTGAAAGTTCCTCACTCTGTCTGAGTAGGAGTGGCGTGAGCGTCCTCGGGGGCTTTCTCGCTTTAGTGAGCACAACTGCCTCTGTGGTTTCATGTAGCTCATATGACACGCTCTTGGCAAAGTGGAAAATTTGATAACTTTCCTATTCCTAGCCTACTCAAACAAGTGTGACATTGTGTTTTTATCACTAGACTTGTATACATCATGGCTATACTCACAACATTATGTAACCCCACCTTTAAGTCGCGATGTGCTGTCAGTCCTGTTTCATACCTACTATTTGTCTTTTTAGTTAATTTGTTCACTGTGTAGTTTTAACAGTGAGAAAACACTTCTGCCTCTGAGTCAAAAAATAAAAATGTATTGTCTACAAACAATACATTTTCATACAAACAAAAGACTTTTCACTGTAGGAATCAGGTACTATGTGTCAAAGACAATGCTCTTTAAACTGTTTGCCCTACCACTTTGAAAACATTGTCATAGACATCTTACATCCTCATTATTATGAATTTAATAATTACCATGTTCTCCATGTCATACTTATATAAATCCAGTCTCTGGTAGCTCTCCACAGCTGCTTCCCTTGAGAGTGTAGTTTGTGGTTTATGCCAGTCTGCAATCTGTAGTCTGTCTGGTTTCAGAAGATAATTACTGGGAGTGGGACTACATTTAGAGTAGCCTAAAGGGCTACACTAAATGTAGCAATACTGATAAGATAAGATAAGATAAGATAAGATAATCCTTTATTAGTCCCGCAGCGGGGAAATTTGCAGGCTTACAACAGCGTAGAGTAAAGTGCACACAAGAGACATAGTAGAAGAAGACAAGCTAAAAAATAAAAATAAAATAAAACAAGTATTATAAATAAGCAAGTAGAAAAAACAACAATAACTGAAATATTATATTTACAGACAGAGAAAAAAACAACTATTTCAACTATTTTTAACATTTTAACTATTATTGCACAGTGTAATGTGTAGTGTATTGCACAGGTTTTTATTGTCATGTTATTATTGTCATGTTATTGTTGTCATGTGGTCATGTACTGGGAGCAGAGCTGGTTGTGCAGCCTGACAGATAAACAGCTAACAAAGTACAATGACTAATCAGAAAGTCAAGTGTCATGTGGTGTTATCCAGCGAATAAGTGGTTAATAACTCGCCTGTTGATGCCAAATCAAACCCCTGCAGTGTGAACCAGGGATTACTGCGCGCTCCCGTGGCTTTAACGGGAGCGCGCGTCGCTACTACACGCTTGTCGCAGGAGTTGTTGAGTTTACATTCAGGTACAAACACAGGAGGAGAGAGAGGATAATGGCGTCTGTGAGTGTGGTGGGCCAGCACCCGGGTCCACACAGACTGGACTCGGAACCGCTGCTCTTCAAGCTGCCCGGCGGCAGAAAGAAGATCACCCTGCCGAGGAAGTCGTCCTGGGAGAAGATGATGTTCCGGAGGAGCTCCGGGACGAGCCTGGATGAGATGCTGCCGGGGAATCATCCCTCCTCTCCGGGAGAACCGGACCGGGACAGAGAGCAGAGCACCGCAGCCGGTTCTCCAGAGAGCCGCATCAACGGGGACTCGAACCTTAACACCGGGGCTTTGATCACGAATGGACTCAAAGGAGCAAACCGGCACCGGTACCGAGACCGAGACGCACCCGGGAGGAGAGGCACCTGGAACGGGGGAGAGAACGCACAACCGAGCGGCTCCTCCTCCGGGAGAGGACGAGGACACACCGGGAGTCTGCCGCTGGAGAGGCTCACACAGGGCAAGACCGGGGTGGTGAAGCTGGCCCGAACCGAGCCGGTCCGTGTGGAGGCCTGGTCCATCTTCCCCCGGGGGTGCAGGGACCCTCGGGTGAGGCCAGAGACCGGGGAAGGACACAGGTTCGAGTCCGAGCCGTGCGGGCACGACTGGTGCGACGCCTGCAGCCGCCAGATCACTGCAGCAGCTCTCAAGTGTCAGAGTGAGTACAGAGTCATCAAATCATCTGGTTTTAAAGTGTTTTTATGGAAAGTATAGTTACCCATTTGCACTGTTTCAGAGAAAAACAAAAAAAGATATGCTTTTACTAGAGAAAAACAAAAAAAGATATGCTTTTACTAGAGAAAAAAAAAAAAGATATGCTTTTACTAGAGAAAAACAAAAAAAGATATGCTTTTACTAGAGAAAAAACAAAAAAAGATATGCTTTTACTAGAGAAAAACAAAAAAAGATATGCTTTTACTAGAGAAAAAAAAAAAAAAGAAAAACAAAAAAAGATGCTTTTACTAGAGAAAAACAAAAAAAGATATGCTTTTACTAGAGAAAAACAAAAAAAGATATGCTTTTACTAGAGAAAAACAAAAAAAGATATGCTTTTACTAGAGAAAAACAAAAAAAGATATGCTTTTACTAGAGAAAAACAAAAAAAGATATGCTTTTACTAGAGAAAAACAAAAAAAGATATGCTTTTACTAGAGAAAAACAAAAAAAAAACTAGAGAAAAACAAAAAAAGATATGCTTTTAGAGAAAAACTAGATATGCTTTTAAAAAAAACAAAAAAAGATATGCTTTTACTAGAGAAAAACAAAAAAGAAAAAAAAGATATGCTTTTACTAGAAAAAAAGAAAAAAAGATATGCTTTTACTAGAGAAAAACAAAAAAAGATATGCTTTTACTAGAGAAAAACAAAAAAAGATATGCTTTTACTAGAGAAAAACAAAAAAAGATATGCTTTTACTAGAGAAAAACAAAAAAAGATATGCTTTTACTAGAGAAAAACAAAAAAAATATGCTTTTACTAGAGAAAAACAAAAAAAAGATATGCTTTTACTAGAGAAAAACAAAAAAAGATATGCTTTTACTAGAGAAAAACAAAAAAAGATATGCTTTTACTAGAGAAAAACAAAAAAAAACTAGAGAAAAAAAAAAGATATGCTTTTACTAGAGAAAAACAAAAAAAGATATGCTTTTACTAGAGAAAAACAAAAAAAGATATGCTTTTACTAGAGAAAAACAAAAAAAGATATGCTTTTACTAGAGAAAAACAAAAAAAGATATGCTTTTACTAGAGAAAAACAAAAAAAGATATGCTTTTATAGAGAAAAACAAAAAAAGATATGCTTTTACTAGAGAAAAACAAAAAAAGATATGCTTTTACTAGAGAAAAACAAAAAAAAGATATGCTTTTACTAGAGAAAAACAAAAAAAGATATGCTTTTACTAGAGAAAAACAAAAAAAGATATGCTTTTACTAGAGAAAAACTAAAAAAGATATGCTTTTACTAGAGAAAAACAAAAAAAGATATGCTTTTACTAGAGAAAAACAAAAAAAGATATGCTTTTACTAGAGAAAAACAAAAAAAGATATGCTTTTACTAGAGAAAAACAAAAAAAGATATGCTTTTACTAGAGAAAAACAAAAAAAAATGCTTTTACTAGAGAAAAACAAAAAAAGATATGCTTTTACTAGAGAAAAACAAAAAAAGATATGCTTTTACTATACTTTTTACTATAAACTTTTTTGCCATATTTCACTCTCGTTTGTTTTTCTTCTTGAGAAATGATATTATCTATCTATCTATAGTAATGCAGAGTAATGCAGCAGCACTCAAGTGTCAAAGTAAGTACAGAGTCATCCAAATCATCTGTTTTTAAAGTGTTTTTATAGAAAGTATAGTTACCCATTTGCACTGTTTCATATTATATAAATGTTTTATATTAATACAAAACGTGCGCTTAAATAGTAGGCTATTATTACTCTCCCTTATTAGATGATACAGATAGACTTTGTTGTTGAATCAGAACTTTTACATGACATTACAGTCATTTAGCAGAGGCTTTTCTCCAAAGCGACTTACAGTCAGTAGTATGTTACATATCATTCACCCATTCACACACTGATGACAGGCTACCATCAAGGTGCCACCATCAGACTCTAACTAACATTCATCATCCAGTCCACACCGATGGCCTTCAGGAGCAACTTGGGGTTAAGTGTCTTGCCCAAGGACACATCGACTGCCGAAGCCGGGTATCGAACCACCGACCCTCTGATTGGAGAACTACCTTGCTCTCCACTACGCCACAGCCTCCCCTATATTATATAAATGTTTTATATTAATACAAAACGTGCGCTTAAATAGTAGGCTATTATTACTCTCCCTTATTAGATGATACAGATAGACTTTGTTGTTGAATCAGAACTTGATTTACTGGCCTGTATCTTGTTTCTGATACAATAGTATTATTATTATTATTATTGGGATTATTATTATATGAAGGGCACAAGAGCCAGTGTGACAGGGAAGGACATTTCCATGCATTCTTTGCTCCACAGACTCAGCCAAAACCCTTCCATGGAAAGCCCATTATCTTGTCTGTCCAGCTTTGCAGCCTAGCCTCAAAGAGTGAGAGAAAGAAAGCAGAATTAAAAACACAAATTGTGAGCGTGTATGAACTCATGTGTTTTTAGATTGGCGTGTATTTGTTACCAGCAGGCATAGAGATGTAATAGTGAAACTGGAAGAAGCCCTTTAAAACGTTTTGCTTTCACTCAGCCTGACATCTCTGGAGTCACACACCTGGCTGTCTGTACTGTACTGCAGAGAGCTGCTCAGGCTCTGATGACTTCACTCCCACCTGCTCACTCCTGGGACGCAGACAGTTTGGGCTAAGCCAATTTGACCTGGCAGATATGTGTTTAGTCTGGCTTGAGAGGACACATGTGCACACACACACACACACACACACACACACACACACACACACACACACACACACACACACACACACACACACACACACACACACACACACCTTTGGAGGGAGTTCAACTTGAAGAGTTATTGTAATTGTTTGGTGGCTTTACTGTGCGCATACTGTATTGTATGCATGCTGTGTGTGTGTGTGTGTGTGTGTGTGTGTGTGTGTGTGTGTGTGTGTGTGTGTGTGTGTGTGTGTGTGTGTGTGTGTGTGTGTGTGTGAGAAAGAGTGCTGCTGACTTGGCATTGTGTCAGCAAACCTCTGTCACAGGGAGGCTGCGGCTGCAGAACAGAGTGAGATAAAGAAATTGAAGAGAGGGTCGAGAGAAAGGAAGGAAGGAAGAAAGGGACGGACTGGTTGAAACAGAGGAACAGAGCTGAGGGGATATGGAACAAGAAAGGGAAAGAACGAGGAGTAGTTGGAATCAGGGATGACAAAAATAACGGAAAGTGTCAGAGGAGAGGTGGAGGGAGGCCGGGTGATAGGAATGAGGAGAGATGGAGAGCTAGAACAAGAGCGATGGGGGGGGAAGAGAGCCAGTGAAGAGAGGGATAAGGGGAAAAGAGCAAGAGTTTGTCCAGCACTGCAGAGCTGTCTGATTTAGTGTGCTATCAGCAAGAGCTCAGTGGAGCGAGAGCAGAGATTACTGGAGCACTATTCACACACATATCCATAAAGACACACACACACACACACACACACACACACACACACACACACACACACACACACACACACACACACACACACACACACACACACACACACAGATTTACTTTACAACCCCAGAACTTTTTGTCTCCACTGGTCTCTTTAAGGACCAGGCTAATTAGCCATAGTTTTCTGCCCTCTAGATCAAACAGCCTTTTACCGCTTTAACTCCACTTTTTCTTGGAAAACATCAGAGGTGAGTGCGGTGTACAGTCATGGGGGGTCACCAGGACATTTATGACAAGCGACGCAAATTTAGGCATTTCAGGGTATTTTTGTGGGGAGAGACGCAACCAAAACTGCCAAAATAGAAACGGCACACACACACACATGCACACACGCACACACATGCAGGCATGCTCCTCTTTCAACTACACCCAGCAAATGACAGGGAGTGAGAGACGGAGGCCTCGCAGCCATAAACAACCATCATCCTGTCTCTTTGTCTCGTCGTATGCCTCGCTCCCTCGTTCTGTCTTTAATTTATCACCCTCCCTTTGTCTGCGTTGGCTTTGTTGCATATGGAGCTCATAGAAACAGATGACTTTCACCCTTGAGACAGTCGGGTGCTCGCAGGGACTGTTGTAATGGGGCCTTGCCCTACTGAGGAATCTGTCAATCTAGCCAGAGCTCCTAGTCGCACTGTTGTTGCACAATCCTCCTGCTGGCTTTCATCTGTGTTTGTGCTTTTTCTTTTTGCTTCTCATGAAAGTTAGTATATATGCACAAATACACTACACACATACAGATGATATGTGGCATCAGGCCGTAAGAGGGCGTACAAAATGAAGCATATGACCAACATGCCAGATGAGTGACAGTCTAGACATCTATGAGCTCTATATGTCTGCTTTGCTGACACTAATCTGGCCTATTAAGGGAGCTTACTCCAATGGCACTCTTCTCTGATGTTATTTTATTGGTATCCAAATGTCTAACACATATATAATACACAGAAATAAGGATAGATACTTATATATTTTTTTTATATAAAGCTGTAAAGAAAAGTCCCATGTGTCACAGTTATATAAATCAATACAGTAGACTCGGGTTGGATCCTGTTAGTGGCTGTTGTTTTGATTTGCATTGTCATCTCTCCATGTTGTGTGACGTTGGTCAGGGGAGGCAGGAAGGAGGCGGGCAGCGAGGGAGCAAGGGGAGGGGAATGTCAGTCTCCCTAATCCCAGCTCGTGGTGTCTCCTGCCCTGGATTATGTCTCAGGGATGGAGAGGTCGGGATTACAGGCTAGCAGACAGAGTCAGACGTCAGATTAGTATTTAATTAAAGCTTTACGGGCACCATGCTTTTGTGGCACCAGTGCTTCGACACACTGGGTTTGGTCGTCTCCTGTCTTCAAACTTGTCAAGATATAAGACATTTCGTTGCAACTACATTAGTGTGTTTGAAACCTTTAGCTGTTGTTTGTTTACGGTTTATGAATGCTAAATAGGGATTGAAAATGAAGTGTTACCTAAAAGGATAATCAAGAGAACCCCTTACACATGTACTTTGAATTAGGGCTGCGATAATGATTGTTTTCAATATTTATAAATCCGTCTCTTTTGCTATTTAGTGATTCATTTTAAAGCTATAAAATGGCAAACATTTATGAAAAATGTGGGAAACAATTTCCTTTAGTCCAATGTGAATTCCTCTTTTTGTTTAATCTGTCTGACCAACAATGTGCATTTACAGTGATATCAAATAGGAGAAACCAACAAATCATCATATTTGAGTGTCTTGAATCAGTGAATTTTTGGTATTTTACTCGATGAATGATCTCAACAATTAATAGCACAATAGCTGTCAATTGTTTTTCTGTGTCGCTCTTCTAATCAACCAATCAACTAATTATTAAGTATTACAGACAATAATAACTAGGTACTGGTATTGATTTATCAAAGAGTCCATGTCTGCATGGATTTGTACTCCTCTCACTCCTTCTGTGTACTTTGGTCTGTTATTGAATTTACAAGTTAGCCTGTATATCTCTGCTCCTTGTGTCAGAGCACTGTACACAGAGGTGAATGCCCCAGAGATCAGAGATCCTCTAAACACAATTTCCCAATTTCTGAACTATTTGAGCTTGAATAATTCCAATTCCTTGTTGTTACAGTGAGCAGATGTGGGGTCGTTTGCTGGTCACTGTACAGACAGGGAGGGATTCTCACTTTGACACACACACACACACACACACACACACACACACACACACACACACACACACACACACACACACACACACACACACACACACACACACACATATATGTTGCAGACCTTCATAGTAACCCTCAGTGTATTCTCAATGCCCCATGGCACTCGTCTCTCAAGAGGATGTTCCCATCTCCTGCTTATTTCACCTTTCCCCTTGACCTACACAATACACACCTTGTCTTAGGAACCCTTGCGGTGTTTTCACATCGGTCTTCTCAAAGCTCCATTCACAGTTGAAGAAGAAAACATAGGAAGAAGGTCATGTTAAATGGCTCATATCCTTCTTGTGCCGGCATGCCAATGCTGCCGCCCTGCCAGACATGCGATGAATATAGTTTTAACCAGACTTCAGCCAAAACATTCAGACCTCACGTCTTAAGTTTAAAAACAAGCAGAATCTGAACACAAGACTGCATTGAATGTTGAAGAAAGCTATCGACAAATTCATCAAATGACTACATCACTTCTATTGCACTGCATTTTTCTTCAGTATCAACTACATAGAAAGAGTCTTCGCCCTGTTGCCCTTAACAATGTTTCATCTTGATGTCAAAGGAATGTTTCACAAGATAGGGCATGCAGATAAGGGTTTTGTTTTTACTGAAAGACCTGCATGACGTTTTGTGTTCTCCTCCCTGTGCACCATCTCTGCTCAGCTGTATGTATGGCAGAGCAGTGGGGATTTTCAACCAGGCTATATTTAGTTCACCCTTGGTGAATAGTGATAGGAGGACTGCAGAGGGAGAGGTGGTTAGGGCAGAAAGGACAGGACAAAGACATTCTTAAGCACATCTTTGATGAGAACAATTGGGTTACAAAAAAACAACGTCATTCTGTGTTCTGCAGTGGAAAAAGAATGGTGACATCAGAGCGTAACCTTCTCTTGCCATTGCTCGTGATTATGTCATATGCTTGTGAGTGAAACTTGGGAGCACATCCTGTTCCTCCAAACTCTTCAATTCAAGAAGTAGGGCAGAAGAACTCCCAGTAGCCTGCTCTCTTTCTTTTTTTTTTCTTTCACAGTGCATATTAATAACCAACGGACTGCGCATCACCTCAACCCACACATACACACACACACACACTTGAGGTGATGCATGTCCTTCTCGCTGACAAGATATGTCACTGTCGTGGGGTTAGACAGGATGGCTGACTCACCTCCCCTCAACCGCTGCTGTAGGGTTTCACACCAAGGAGACAGAAAAGGGGGAGAAGAGAGAAGGTAGTGCCGGTAACTACCTCTGCAGTGGTCTGTGACGTTTCTGCTCTATGGTATGGAGATCCCGCCCTGTTCTCTACTACTGAATGAACTGTGTATACAGTCAACCACTGAGGGAGCGGAAATCAGAAAAGGCTCCTGTTGCTGGAAAGAGTGGATAGAGGGGAATAGAGAAACCAGGATTACGAGGGGGGTCTCTGTCTCTTTAAACTGGCTGTTTGATACTGCAGAGAGTGTGGGTGCTGCAGTAGAGTCAGAGAGAGGGAGAGAGAAAGAGGGGAGAGAGGAAGAGAGAGGACGAGGGAGCATTGATAACAGAGAGACGTTAGAGAGGAACAAGTAGCACAGCAGAGATTCAGGGCTCATGTCCGCACGCTGAGGTGCGAGGGGAGACCGAGCAGGTGAGGAGATTAAGTGTGAGGCAAGTAGAGAGGTAAGAACATTGGGGGAGCGTGTGAGGAGTACAGGTGGAGGGGTGGCAGAGCGGGTGGAGAGGGGGCTGTTTATTCGGAGCGTGGCACCGGTGGCAGAGTGGCTGCGCTGGGATGGCAGAGGGGGAACTGGGGGGCTGGCGCTGGGGCAGTCCCCAGAGGGAGAGGGGCGGCCGGGGGCAGGACAGGAGGACCAGCGAGGGTTACGCGCACAGGACGGTGCCCGCCGGCTGGTGCCACCATGCTCCATCCATGGCACAGATAGCACCTCTGGTCCCGGAGCAGGAGGACACGGAGGGGGAGTCCGGGGAGGGGTGCGGGTCAGGGGGAGTCGAAGGCGTCGGGGTGGGCAGGGCGCTACTCGGACAGGTGTCGCTGCGTCTGGATGAGGTCAGGGGTGATTCGGAAGGGGAGGCCGGCAGCGCTTGCTTCGGGCAGGTGTCCCGGCGGCTGGGGAGGCTGCTGAAGAGGCTGCCCAAGTCTCGGTCCTGGAGCGACAGCCTGAGGATCCTACGAAGATCATCCTCTAACGGCTCTCTGCTCACCAACTCAGGTACGGAGTGGAGAGTGGGGTGTGAACAAGTGGTTACAAACTGGGATTTGGGACTTAGAAGTTGTGCATGGAATCCAAATCAGTTTGGTGTTGATAGGGGTCAGTATTTTAGGGGAAAAAAAGGGAAAGATGATGAGTAGACAAGTTGAGCCGGGTTGGCCTCAAAGAGGTGCTGCGGGCCAAAATATTTGGGTATTGTGTGCATCGGTCTGCCTATCTGTGAACTGCAATGCCCTCAAGCTCTGTCGCTCTTTGTCTATACCCCCCCCCACCCCCTCTATCGGCTGATCTATACCCCTGGCTTTTGTGTGAGGGCAGATAATGTCCGTGTGTGTGTGTGTGTGTGAGAGCGTGTGTTAACAGCGAGGACACGTGCTGCTGACAGACTGGCTGTTAACGGCAGAATAGTCCGGTAAACAGGTCAGACGAAAGCAGTTGGATCTACAGTTTATCCTCGCTCCAGACACACAAACACAGAAAACCTACACAAATTCCACTCTGTCGAGAAAATGCTACGTAACTGGATTAACATATTGACTTTCATATTTGTAGCAGGAATTTGAGATAAGCTGGAGCCGGCTGGAGGTTGCAATGTATCGATTTTTATCCCGTGTTTTCTCCAAATACAGGACGGGCTAATGCAGCTTTTTTTTTTAGAGGGTGATGAATTCATAATGTAACATTAGCTCAAAGTGTGGCTGGGGTAAAAAGTAGCAGAGAGCAAAATGGCTGGGTGCTGCAGACTTATTGATTCATTCACAGCAAGAGACTGACAGCTGATTTATGTGTGTGTGTGTATATATGTTTGTGTGTGTGTGTGCCCCTCTGTGTAAGCCTGATAATACCCTGACCAAACATGACTCAGGGAGCTGCTCATCAATAGCTCACCCCTCCACCTGAGTGACGTCATGCTGCAGCCTCCAAAGCTCCAGAAAACAGCATCACCAGTGTGAGCTCCAGCAGACACATGATGAGTATTTTTCGATGGTGTTCATCTGTAGGCCCGAACCACATTCCTCAGTTCCTCTTCTATTGCTTCTTCTATCTATTATTATCGTCTTCTTTAAGTCAGAATCTTGGACAATGATGCAGTCGGGGGAAATTCTCAAATTCTCTTTAACTGCTAATTCTCTAAACTGTTACTTGGTGTTATTATGTTGGCTAGGACAGTAAAAACAGGAAGTCTGTGTTCCAAAATTGGACCGTGTGAAAGCAAATTTGACCATTTATCAAACATGGAAGGTCAAACATAATGATTTTATCAAATTGAGTAGTGAGATTTGTAGTATCCAGTCGTTTTTTGTAGGGACGCACTGATCTGACTTTTTCAGTCCTGATACCTGATCTTTGGGTATCGGCCAATACTGAGTACCGTTTTGGTTTCCACTGTTTAATTAATGGGCTGTGTGCCTCACTGAAGAGATTGGGATCTTTGTTTTATTCAGGCTTGACTTAAAGATTTTAGTTTTTTCTTTCCTCACTTTGTTAAACAAAATTTAAAAATCGATATATAAATATACTGATTTGTTATTTATTAAAATAATGGTATCCAATTCCAGAACCAGGTTAAAGATCCATTCCTTAAGTTGGAAAAAGCACTTTGTCAAAAAATATTTATTTAATTTATCTGTTTCGAGCTTTCAGCCACATCTTGTGTCAGCTGATAAACTTTTATCTATTACAACTGAGAAAAATCCATTTGCCGAGGAAGGCCATGAGATGTGCCTGAAAGCTTTGGAGGAAATCCACTTAATGGCCTTTGGGTGAAGATGGTTCGTCATTTTCATATCTCTGTAAATCAATAATCAGCTTGTTTTTTATCGTACAATCCTAATTATCTACTTGATCCTGAAAAACTCCATCAGGGGATAATTTATCTTTGATTGCAACATCATTACCACCAACACACAAGCTCTGTACCGATGTTGTCTGGAGCCACAGAAATATCCTCATGAGGCAAAACAAACCCCTTTAAGCATCCGGCTGCCTCCATCTGCAGCTCAGTGGACAGAACAAGCCTTAAAAGAACAGCCTGGATCTTCCTGTGTTTGTTTGGTGAATTCGGGGAGCATCTGTAGCCTGACAGATGGATGAATTGAGGGAGTGGAAGGTAGAGATGCTGCATAGATTTAGATTAAGAACTTCAGTATCAAATATGAAATTATTGTTTGTGTACATATAGACACAGATGTCGAGGGGAACTGGGGCAGATTTGATTCAGGTTATGAGAGATTTGTTTGTTCATGTCTGGTAGGTCAGCATATGGAGTTTGCATCCTGGAAGCTCGTTGAAGTCCAGTGTGAGTGACGACATGCTAGAACAGAAGCATGATATTTTGATCTATGGTGATGTACAGTAGAACGGGTAGCACGGTGTGTAGTGTGGGAGCAGCACAGTGGGAGAACATGGATAACTGCTCCAAATGAGCTATGATGGGATCAGACTGTCTAAAGCCCCCAAAGCTGCTCTTAACTCCCTCATAAGACCTTCAGAGCTCCCTTTAGGTTCATTAGTGACCGTGTTGAGATCCTCGCTTATATGTTATAGCTAACCCACCCCTATTTATCCCCTCCCTCCTTACGCAGACAAGGAACAAATACAATATGGCCCTTCCCAGCCAGCGTCTCTATCTGGTGCCAAACAGACATCCTCCATGACCCGAGAAACACTGCTAATCTGTGTCTGTCCCACACCCACCGTCTCCAAGGAAAAAAAACAACCACCCACATCCCCTATCTTCTAAAAAAGGTACAGGAGATGATGCAGGGACGAGAAAGAATGATTTGATGGGACTAATAACAAAATAAAGAGATTTTAGGAGACTGAATAGAGAAGCATGACCATGGGAGATTTTTCTCTCAGCAGCCTCCACCACCAAGGCAATCTGCCTGTCCTCCTTTTAGAACAGGATTGCCATTTAACACGCTGCAATAAAAGCTCCTCTTTTCCCATCTCCTCTCGCAGTTATCGACCCAAGTGCAGCAGGGGAAGTTAACACAGCCACCACATATAGATCTTTACGTACTCTACATCCAAGCTCCCTCGTCTCTTTCCGCTGCACTGATGCCGTTTCCTGGCGCTCTCTCTTTCACATCGCCATCAATCTGCATCATCGTCCAGCTCTGTCTGGAGGCAGGGTCATTTTAAAAAGCAGTCAGACTGGAATGAAGGCATGAGAGACGGAGAGGGAGTCCGTGCACTCGTCTCCGTCTTCCATGGCGATACATAACACCACGGCCCTGCGTCTTGTTGAAACAACACACACACACACACACACACACACAACACACACACACACACACACACACACACACACAGACTCTAGACTCCACGGCTCTGTGCAGGATTAACAGATGCTAATGAGTGTTTATGGCTCAGCTTCATTACAGTCATCTCTTGGTGTCCAGTCCCCACATGCAGGCGTGCATGCATGTTCATTTGTGTCCACTACCATCACAGTGTCTAAATTGTACAGCTGCTCTTTTTAACCAGGAAATGCCTCGCTGACATTAAGTATGTTTTACTTGAGTGCTCTCGCAAAGACAGCAGCAGGACATAGAAGTTACAAATCATAAGATTCAGAGCTGGTGATGATAAAACAATCAAAGAATCATAGTTTACCTGACAAAATTTATTTTAATGACAATACAATAAAATGGTACATCAACACTGACAGCTAGATTGGCTTGTCTTTCGATCATAAGTGCTTTTAAAAAGAGTCCGTTGAGACAGGTTCTGGAAGTTTTATATGTGACTAATCAAGGGGAGCAGAGTACATGAAGGCTATTTTTCCTTTCAGTTATGACTTCTAGGAATCAAAGCAAATACAGAAAGTAAAAGGTAGGTTCCAGACAAATTTTGAGTGATTAACATCGAAGTCAGACGTGTCCGTGCAAGTGCCGAATCCAGTGACTCTTCTGGAAAAAACGGTTATGGCATTCCCATTAATGAACCTGAACGCAACTTCCTCATTTATTATTATAACCATGTACTTTCCACAGAAGACCAAAAAGGGAAACCCCTATAAGTCCTAACATGAAGTCTAGCCAGAGTTACATGTCAGGCATTCAAACAACTCTCATGGTTGTTTTTGCTGACTCTCATGGTTGTTTTCTCCTTCCCTTTTCTCCCTAACAATTCTCTGTGATTATGTCTGCGTCAGCACGGCTTCATAACCTTCAGAGCTCTTCTGGGTCACTGGATCGCTGCTGCAGCTTCTCAGCCCGCTCATTAGCGCTCACATATGCATGGCACAGCATCTCGAGGAGACATCCTCACACCTAGCATGCATTCACATTTAGTCCGGCACCTTGTACCTTTACTGTAACACAGAGGAGGGGGACTCTGTGTTTACATCGATGATGCTTGGTGATAGAACATAGTCAAAGTCGATGGAAAGTGTTCCACTGATGTTGAATGCTAAATGTTAAGATGTCAGCCATGTCGTCTGCCCTGAGAATTGGTTTTATTGCTGCTGTTTACATTCCTCCTTATGCAAATTTAAAAAATGCACTACAGGAATGCACTACTGTTTTTGTTTTGTTATGGTTTTGTTTGGTAGCAATATGGACCACAACTATGTTATGTTGTTGGACAACCCTGATAAATTCAACTTGAAACCTAAACCTTTTACCTTAATTTAACCTTACCTTTAAATTTAAGTCTAAACACTGTGGTTTGTTTAAGGTGTGAAACAAGACAACATCATGTTTTCACAAAGATGTCAGCAAAAATACACACTGTGCTAGTAGTCACAAAATCATCACCACCACCACCATTTTGTTTATGTGTCATTTTAGAGTCAGGCAGTATTTTGTGTGTAAATACAGTACTATGTGTATATAAATGTGGGACACAGAGACGGTATGTCTTATCAGTGTGGGAATAATCTGGAGCTTAGGTGAACTGTGACTTGCTGGCAGTGGTGTGTCTTACTGTAGGTGTGGTACAGGGAAACATCTCAGAGCATTCCTCCTATTTTCCTTGCAGTTCGCCCAGCTATAATTCCTGTCTGCTAGATTAATTATCAGGAGAAAGATGGGATGGGATGGGTGGGGAACTCTCCAAGAAGCAACCTACACCGATTTCTGTTTGGAGAAAGACAACAGAGGAAGTTTAAAGGCACCATGGCGGGTTTTTGACCACTAGTAGTGCTATGGAGCACAATGTGTTTGGAATATGCTCCCTTGTCTGTACGGTAAATATGAAGCTTCTGCAAGCTTAGCACTAAGACCGGAAACAGCTTGCCTGAGTCTATCAAATGGCAAAAAATAAACCTATACCAGTAACTCTTAATGGCACTATTTTAAGGGGTTTTGTAGTTTGATTGGATGAGGCTAGGCTAGCTCTTTCCCACTGTTTCCAGTCTTTGTGCTCGGTTAGCTAGTCAACTGATGGTGACAGCTTCATATTTACTCTGTAATCAAAACATGAATCAATCTCCTCATCTAACTCTCTGTAAGATATTTAAATAAAAAAATGTCACAAAATATTGCATATTTCTTTTAAGTATTCACAGGAGTAAGTAAGCCGGAGTGAGGGTGGATCGAGTAAATGAAGGAAAGCCGTACAGGAAAGGAGTTCCTCTCTTCCTTTCCCCTGCGTGTTTCCTTTCCTTCTCTCTTTCTGCAGTGACCTCTAAACTATCATGAGCAGAGGAAAGCTTATCTGAACTCTCCTCTCTCCTCAACACATCCCTCCTGTCAGCGAGGCATTGCAGCCCTTTCCTCTCTCTCTCTCTCTCTCTCTCTCTCTCTCTCTCTGTCTCTCACACGTACTTATGTCTATCTCCCCCTCTTATGCACTGACCTCTAAACTGTCACAAGCAAAGTATCTCCTCTATCAGAACTTTCCTCTTTGTTTGACATAACCCTGCTGTTAGTCAGCCCTCCCTTTTCCTCCCTTTACTCCTCCCTCCCTACTTTAATAATCAGGCCGATACAATTTCCCATGCCAGTGCAAAGAAATATGAAGCATTTCATTCCCAAAGAAGACATTTTGAAATGATCTGCAATTCCAGTCATGAAAGTGTAAGTCATCATTGGTTAATCTAAGGTTTATAGATAATTAATAACTAAAAACTTTACACACACAGCCGTGTGCCGGTGACCTTATGTAAGTAGAGCTCCTCTCTTTTCTACAATGGTCATCAAGATCCTTGTTGCCATGGTTACAGTGCAGATGCTGAGTGTGAGATACGCAGTGGTGTCCCTCTCTTAGCAGGATACAGACAGAGCCACTAATATCAGCAGACAGAAAACAACCAGGCTGAGCTCCGCCCGTTCATTCAGCACTGACTGCAGCAACAAAGAGGTTTACCAGAAAAAAAACAATGTGTTCTTTTGGAGCATATGTTTAAGTATTTGCTTCTAAACAGAACATGGAAACAGTTTACTATATTTTATTAAATCTGGCTGATGGCGTGTCGTCTACTGTACAGAGTTTTATTTGAAAAGCTTTTCTGCTTGAGAACCACAAAAAGGATCTGACTCAGAGTTTCCCCCCCAAGCTGCCGTCCTCTCTCTGCTCCTGCGGTTTAAAAGTCTCTCTTTCCTTTAGCCTGGATTATCTCCCCAACATAGGAGAAGTTAGAAGTGAGGCAATGCATCTCAGTGGAAAAGCCTCTGGCCACAATAAAGTCTTAAGACACATCAACAGGCCGATGCTCTCATATGTGGGACCAACAAAAAAAATGAAAGGACTGTGGACTATTTTGGGAGTTTTTGGGGGAAGCACAAATCTATTTCTTTCCTGCCGAGCAGTAAGATGGGAGTTGACCACAGAAGTGCTGCCATACTGGTACAGTTAGCTGGCTTTGGAAATGTAAAGTCTGAGTCTGTCCATCCATTTTTACAATACAGTATGTCTGTTTTACACAATGTATTTGTTTGCCCCATGTTCTTTGCTGGACCTTGTATACATTATGTCCATTATATAATATGATATTAGATATTGTTTAATGTGTCTGCACCAGAAGACAGTTGTACTTAGCAAAGGATTTTTCTGGCATTCTATGAGTAAATGAGATCTGTAGAAGAGGATCTGTAAAGTGTCATTTAGCGGATTAAGTTGTGACATTTCAACATATTATTGCTGTGGTAGTGTTCAATGTTATAATATCAAATAGATAGCTGTAAATTGTAGAGTTACTGTTCAATCTAACAAACTTATATTGCCTGGACGGGTATGTCTTGTTGAATACTCTGTCTGGTATCTTGTAGATGTGTGTCTGACATTAGCCACTAGATGGAGCAAACTCTTTGTAAATGGAAGCTTTAGTATGACTGTATCTGTTTGATTTCATTTTAATTTCAAACTCACACACTTGACTAATCAGCAATACACTCTCTGACATTAATTGGAGGCTTATAGTTCACAGTGTTGGGTCAACAGTTGACCGTGTTTCATCCACTGCCTCCCATGTGATTGGTTCTGATCATGTGTGCTCTTGTCTCTGATTGGTGTGTTTTTTGTGTCCATCAGACTGTAGCTACACCTGTCACCTGGAGTGTGAGAGCCAGGTCCAGCTGGACTGCAACCGGAAGGACAGAGAGCCCGAAGAGACTCCATCCCCCAGAAAACGCTGCTCCTCTGCAGCCCCTCAGCCCAAGGTGAGCATTCAAACACACAAAAAAAAGAAAATTCATCCAGTAGAATTAAGAAGAGGGTGCAGAGAACTATTTGTGGCATTTTAAGGGGCACTACAAAAGAGCAAACCCATTCATCTCAAATAGAGTGCGTTGAACTTTTTGTGTGTGTGTGTGTGTGTATATGGTGCAGAGGAGAACATCAGTCACAATTGTGTAATGTCAGGGTTCATTCTGCAGCATCTCTCCAAGCCTACACTCTTACATAATCATCCTCCTCTTTCACAACATGCTGTCTCTCCTCCTCCTCCACCTCAGTTGTCTACTTGTGAATTTATACATGCTCATTTGCTTTTTCTTTTTTTTTTTTTTTTGGTCACAGAATGTTCCCAGGACAGAATATGCTCCGTCACATAAACCTCTAATGTGCCTCGCTCTCTACTTCCCCTGCTCTGTTGCTCTCATGGCCTCCATCCTCCTCCTACTCTTTTCATCTCTCCAATCCTATATTATCATGTAGTATGTTGTGCGCTATATGGGCATATAATTCAATCAGTGATGGACCCTGATGTCCTCACTTCTCCAGCCTTTCTAATATGAGTACAAACTAATTAGTTTAATCACTGTTCTCTGTAGGAACTTCCATTAGGGCATGCTAGCTCAACATGTTCTCAGATGCTATGTATGCTAGTGGAATGTATTTAGCTAAACTCAAAATCTAGCCATACTCTCATACTGTACAAGCCAAAAGATACAGTAATTATGTTCAAATAATTATGTATAATTCATCCTCAAAATAGTGCTTTGGCCATGTTTGGTGTAAGCACATGTGAGTGTGCATGCTGCTCTTGGCCTCCCAGCCTCATTCACCCACGCAGTGTGGTCCATCACACACACTACACTCACATAGCGTGCACAAGAGAACGCTGGGTAACCCCACAGGCCTGCAGTAGAACCTTGGCAGCTACTCTACGCCGTGGGGCCAGATAATGCAAAATTAGACCCCTGGTAGATGCCAGGTACTCCTTTTCCAGAGAGCGTGAATAAATGCACACAATTATTCTTCCCTGAAACACGTTTATGGCAATGGCGAGAATTGGAGCGAGCGAAGAGATGTGTAAATTGAGTACATTCCACCTAATGTCTTTTTACCTTTTCGATATTCCGCATGTACCGGAACAAAATGATGGCATATCATTTTTTTGTAGAGTCATTTTTAGCTAATCCACTGCTACTTCTTCTTTCTGAGTGTAATGACTGCGTAGTTAAAGATAAGTAGTTGAAAGTCAGAATTAAGTGAGCGTGGTGATCACTGTCCTGGAGGTATCTGAACTCTCTCTCTCTCTCTCTCTCTCTCTCTCTCTCTCTCTCTCTCTCTCTCCCTACTGCAGTTTTGTTAGCACACGAGCACTGCAGACAAGAGGAGATATGACAGTTCATTTCCTGCAGTCCTCTTTCTCCCCTTTTGCTCTGTTTAATAGCTGCAGCTGAATGTGTGTGCGTGTGTGTGGTGCGTGTGTGTGTGCGTGTGGTCGTGTTCCATTTCCCCTCTATCTTTACAGGCCCTTATTGTGTGTGCATCAGCAGAAATTGATCCCCTTTTCCCCTCGAAGCACATACACTGCTGCAGTCACACGTACTTGAGCACACTGGCAAGGCGTTATTGACTTAAAGCCAGCAGGAGTGTTGGTCAGTATGCATTTTTGAATGTGTGTGTGTGTGTGTGTGTGTGTGTGTGTGTGTGTGTGTGTGTGTGTGTGTGTGTGTGTGTGTGTGTGTGTGTGTGTGTGTGTGTGTGTGTGTGTGTGTGGCATCTAGGGCTGTAATCAACCAAAGAAATTCTTGGTCGACTGAAACCCTGAAATTTCGACTAAAAATCGACTAATGGGGGGGGGGGCATCACGTGCATCTGCGCAATATAATAGCCCATGATTACCGAAAATATATACTGATATCAGCACAAGAAGGCAATTAAACACAAAAGGCAATTCAGGGAAAATTATCTTTATTAAACATCCCAGATCATGTACCAAAAATAAAGCAAAGGCTCAAAACAATAGCCTACAAACAGTGGGCACGGCGCAATTGCGCATTAGGCAAAAAAAACCAAAAAACCAAATCCAA
Organism: Anoplopoma fimbria; assembly: GCF_027596085.1. NCBI lineage: Eukaryota > Metazoa > Chordata > Actinopteri > Perciformes > Anoplopomatidae > Anoplopoma > Anoplopoma fimbria. The sequence continues at coordinate 1,126,219 of NC_072465.1, read as the reverse complement.
TAAATAGAAATAAATGTGCACAATAATAAAAGGGAACCATAAAAGTTCGTTATTTAGCAATAAACTGAAACGAAATAAAGTGCATAAAAATAACAAGGAAGGCTCACTCAGAACAAATACAAAAATAAATAAATAAAATGCCCAAATCTACAAGTATTTATCAAATAAATGTGCAAAGCTATTAAAATGTTATTAATGTCCAAAACGAAATAATGTAAAAACAATGAAATAAACAAATGGCTACTCACTCACAGAGAGTACAATCAGTGTCCACTGTCCACAAACTATCCACACTTTCTTGTGTTGTGTGCGAGAAACACAAGCATACCCACGTTCTCTGGAAGGAGACAGCTTCTTGATTTGTTGACAATAAATCCTGCCTTGGAGAAAATGCGTTCAGAAGGCGTGGATGTTGCAGGGATACAGAGCATTTTGCGGTTAGTGCATGCATGATTGTCTGGCACTGAATATCCAGGTTCCAAAACTTTTAACAGGTTCTTAAAACCTTGGCCTTCCACGACACCAATGGGCCTCATATCCTGAGCAATGAAATGGACAATTCCTTCTGTGATCTCATGTTTTTGGATGATGAGGAGGCTTAACATCCAGCGTGGCCTGCAGTTATGAAACGAATAAACGATTATTAGACTAAAATATTGAAATATGTTTAATATGATATTAATAGGCTATAATATTGAAATATGACCGTGTTTAGATGATACATGTTTGTAGTCGAGCTGTGATATGCAAACTGTTGTTTGCAAATTTTACATTCGACTTTTTTCCCGCCATCTATTTTGGAAAACTTCTGCCACACTGCCGATGTCTTTGACATGGATGGTAGAGGAGGAGGACTCAAATGAAACTTAAATGAAACGCTCAAAATAAAAATAAATATTCAGCAATTAAACCACCGGACGTTGAATAACATGGACCTTCTTCAATCTACCTGTCTCTAGTGGGTTGGGCTAATCCAACATAGTGAAAACAAGGGGGGTGTTCTCTGAAGACAGGCTGTTTCCTGTGAAACAGGGCTCTGAAAACACCCCCATTAGCACTTGGTACTTTCCTCCTGATGACGACTTTATGAAATTAACACGGCAAAAAATCGACCAATCAGAATTTTGGTCGACCCAGAACGTATCGACCAATAAGTCGACCAGTCGACTAGGACTTTACAGCCCTAGTGGCATCCCACCCCCTGCACGCTGCCTTCTCCCTTTAGTGATTTCACTGATTGGAGCGAGGAGCAGAGCTGCAGGTAATCAGTCTTCGGCTGACTCAAGCCTGACACAAAGACACCAGAAGAAAGGGTGACACTCAATCCCTGCATGATGCAGCCCTCCACCCTCATATGGGTTTACCTATAATCATGTCTGAGTCGATTATAAAATCATACTGCACACACAGAAACGGCACATGTGGACAGGTGATCATATGCGGCCTTAATCTCAGCGGTCCCAGGGGCATTAGCTGCTTCGTGACAAGCTGGGTCACTGCCAGAGTCAGAGGGCAGATTGCAGAGTCAGCATAAGGTTAAAGGTCACAGTAATCTCTCTCGTGAAGGCAATCATTCATTATTTTCTTAATCTCACTTTAAACACTGTGAGCCGTCCCCCTCCACCACCAACAAATGTGGCACTGCAGCTGTGGAAGTGACATTGTATTTCTGGACTGTATCTGTTCCCTTATTGGTTTGTGTGTCAAAACAGTAGCCCTTTATTAAATATGGCATGGTCCAACACAAAAGCCACATGTTTATAGTGGTTGCCATGGCTTCCAATGAACCGTTGCATCTCTCTAGAAAAGCAGCCATCTTCCCCAGCCTCTCTTCCGCCTCCCGTCAATGCTACTGTTACGTATGTTACACAGGAGCTGCGGGACTTCATATCTCTCACTCATTAGCATTTCTCTTTCTGCGTACCCATGACTCTCTCTCTCTCTCTCTCTCTCTCTCTCTCTCACTCTCTGTAAGAGGAAGTGGCCATGCTCTGCAGAGTGCAGTCGCTTGCAGGAAGAGAGAGAGACAGTGAGAGAGAGAGAGAGAGTGGAGGGAGAAGGGGGGAGGGTTCTGATAACACACTCAACCACAGATGGTTGAGCAAGGCTGCAAGAGAGTGAGGGAGCAAAGCAGGCGCACAGACAGACAGACAGACAGAGAGAGAGAGAGTGAGGAGAGGAGAGGAAGGGAGAGAGTAAGAAGGAGAGAGAGGCAGAGTGGGAGGCATCCGTCTCTCTTGTAGTATTGCCAAAGCAACGGCGAGAAGAGGAGAGAGGAGGGATTACGGCGTCTGTGAACGTCTTGTTGCTGCAGCCAAGAGATCTTCTGCTGCTGTTTACTCTGGACGGATGGATGCTCCAAGAAATAAATGCCGGAATTGACTTGAACCGTTCGTTGTTTCTTCGCAACGGGCCGCCACAGAGACACAGACACAGACACAGGAAAGCAGGATGTGGTATTGCATGCGTGACTTTACGAGTGTTGGATTGTGGGTATAACAGGGGGCTCTCAGGTGAGCAGGGTTAAACTTGAAACCAACCTGTAAACTGACTCCATGACACCAGTGTGTGCCTATGTGTGTGTGTGAGAGGGTTACATACTGTGTACGAGTGTGCACATGTGTGTACGTTTAGCTGCAAGTGACCAGGTGCATATACTATATGGTGTGTTTGTGACACCGGCGTCACTGCACACACACACACACACACACACACGCGTCAGGAGGAAGTGACAAGTCTGTACTCGCTCTCGGATTTCCTGGTCCCCTCTCCGGTGGCACGCCAAGCGCCGAATCTGAGCCAAGTTCACCTGTCTCGCCCCTCACAGGCGGGACTTAAACTCTTCTGGATGCATCAGCGGAGGAGTGTTGACTTTTTCTGGAAGAGAGAAGGACAATTAGAAGCGTGTGGACTCTGATTGTGGCTGCGTGTCACATCAGCCCTGGGTGTTTTCGAGATAAACCAGCACTTCCTCAACCTGTCAACGTGTTGCACCGGTGCTTGGGGCCGCCTCTGGACCTCTCCATGACCGTCAACACAGTGCTGACCCCCTCCATGACCAGCAGTAACAGCATGAGCAGTGGGTACTGCAGCCTGGATGACGAGAGCGAGGACTTCACTTTCTTCACGGCCAAGACCTCGTTCTTCCACCAGCCCAAGCATGCAGTTAAGGTACAGAATCAGGGCGACACCCCCATCTGATAGATGAAACTGAAAGAGTGAGGGGAAAAAAAAACTCAGATGGGTCTGATGGTGGGTGTTTCAGTTGGGCTGGGAACCAAACTGCCATTTATATCAGAAACATGCTGCCAGAAAGCAGAAGTACGGAGAGGAAGTGGTGGTGTTTGTGCATTCTTCAGAGGGCCTGTAGGTGTGTGAGAGTGTAGGAAGGGGTCATACATCTGTTGTGTCACATCGATCTGTCGGACTTGTTCATCAACCTTCATGCCTTCTGGCAGCTCATTTATCATGTTAGTGGCTCGCATAGATTTAGCATCATTGTCTGAAAACAGCTTGAGGAGTGATAGCTTGTGGTTTTGTCTCAGAATGGTCACAACGGTCGACAGAGATAATGAGTTAATGATGGAAACCTACAGATTCCATAGAGGCTTCTACTCTACGGTGCGTGGGAGAGGTTTCCGTAGAAACAAAGCTGATACTTTTTTGCACTGGAACAAGTGTGTGTGTGTGTGTGTGTGTGTGTGTGTGTGTGTGTGTGTGTGTGTGTGTGTGTGTGTGTGTGTTTGTGTTTGTGTGTGCGTGTGTGTGTGTAGAGCAACTACTTGTCTGTAGCAAAACATTTTCCCAGTTACCATAGCAACTCTGGGTTTTGTTGGCACACACTTCCTGATATTTGGTTTTGGTCTACTGTACATAGTATTACACATAATTGTGTCAAATACTTTAGCTTTCGATATATGCAGTATTACTCGCTCTGCAGGGTGTGAGGTGCTACTTGTTTGTTTTTGGGGCTTGTCCCAAGATGTTAAGCATGTGACTGAATGATGTTATATAGACGGATAGAAAAGTAAAATGTGTTTCTGGTTGCACAAAAAGCCTCTTGATGAAATTCTTGAAACTACACAGACATTTGCATTTATGTAAAACACGCTCAGCCCACTTCTCTGCTGTCCTTTTCCAGACAGTGCCTTTGGTGTCTGACTTGGAGAAGGTATAATCTCTGAATAATTGACCAGCTGTGTTGTCAGCGTGTGGAGTTAGGGTTGCTGCCTTGCTGAGGCAGAAGGGTATTGGGGTTAGCTTGTCTGGGACATATAGTATAGCAGCACAGTCAGCTTTAGAACACAATAGGCAACGGTTCTTGAATTGTAGATTCCTAAAAAGCTGCCATGCTGCAGTGAAAGTGCCTTGTTTTTATTCCTGTGTTTTGATATGACAAGGAGATAATGCAAAGATCAGCCTGGCATTTTGTGACCTTCTTTTCTTTATGAATTATTTCCATAGCTGAGCTTTTGCTCCAGATTAGCCAGCCATCTTTAGTGTGTGTGTGTGTGTGTGTGTGTGTGTGTGTGTGTGTGTGTGTGTGTGTGTGTGTGTGTGTGTGTGTGTGTGTGTGTGTGTGTGTGTGTGTGTGTGTGTGTGTGTCACTGTGATGAGCAAGGGGTCTATTCAGTTTATGCTGGTCTGCTTTTTGATGCAGTAAAAATGAATGAGTTACACTGCTGTATTTACAAAGACCTTTACAGCACAAATATCTCATACACTGCACACACAAAGCTACATTACTAGGAAAGTGTGTAGAAGTGGGCTTTATACAGTACTTATTATAGATCTGTTCTGTATTAGGTATAGCTTTGAAGTAATGGTAATTGATTAGTATTTTTCTTTTACAACTACACAAACACTCACTTATATTTCTAGGACATTTCAGATGAAAATGTTTGATGTTTTGGCCCCATTGCATTATTTTTTTGAGGGGGTGGTTAGTTATGTCACAGATAAAGACTGTATGTACAAAACATAACATACTATAAACCTTAAGATATGATGCATAGCTTTACATTACAAGGCCATAACAAGTAGATTAGCACCACTCGGATCCCACACATCAGCTGTGTGTTCTCCATCGAGCTTCGCCTCCTCGACACTTGACCCGGTAAAGGCGTTGCGCTAATGTGTCTGTTATTAGTTATTGTTAAAATCTGTCCACATTCTTTGCTCTGCATTATTTGAGTATTGTTAGTTTAGTTCTGACAGCGCAGCCATGTCCTCAATCTTGGCTTGTTGTAATAGATCCTAGAGTCTAGTGTTACCTGAAGATCATGATGTCAATCGCACACACACACACACACACACACACACACACACACACACACACACACACACACACACACACACACACACACACACACACACACACACACACACACAGGTTTGACTGACACAGTCAAGAGTGAGTTTAAGGTAACAAAAAGGTTGTCAGGTTTGGTCCATGGATTCACACTGACTACTTTGCAGCAACATTTCAAGCAGTTATATGACCTCTCTTGTCTGATCTCATCAGAGTGAGAGCATCAACACTTACTCAGTCACCCTGAGGGCTGTTTGTGTGTGTTTGTATCTGCGTGGCATGTGTACATATGTGTGTGTGTGTGTGTGTGTGTGTGTGTGTGTGTGTGTGTGTGTGTGTGTGTGTGTGTGTGTGTGTGTGTGCATGTGTGTGTGTGTGTGTGTGTGTGTGTGTGTGCGTGACCCTTATGTAACAGTCTATCTTACACAATAAAGCGGCTTTACATCTCTCTGAATCCTCCATCTTTTATCTGGATTAACTGGCATGGACCTGTCACCTGTAATATTGTTATTATCAGACAGTGACCAATCACTCTGTGGGAACACTTATTGCTAGAGGCTAATGATTTCTGGGTAAAATTGAACTTAAGTTGTCGTATTCTTTCAGTAAAGAGAACGTATTTGATCACTTCACGCTTCAGTAAAAATTAAGAACTTATAAAAATGTTAAATGAAGCAAAACCCTGATCGTTTGGTGTGTGAGATTGGAACAGTTTGAATATAAAATTGTTTCTGTGTCTTGCCGGTCATTGGCTCCCTCGTGACCTGGTCCAAGCAGGGCAGTGTCCCAGGACTTGTGGAACTCTCAGGGCCGGAAACTGCTCCATTGTCCCCTGATCACTCTGACTGGTGTGCAGAAAGGGAGGGCAGGGCACTGCTTCTGATACATTTAGAAACTTGGATACAAACGCAGGAATTCCTGCGAGGTTCTTTTCACTTTGTTGCCTTAGAAGAGGCCTTGGGAGGACCTTTGCACACAAGCCATCTCCTCCGTATCCCTAAGATTCTTTTCTCAACCATGGATTTTGCTCTGCACACTTAATGTTAAAACAACAGTTTTATTAAATGTCTGTGTATTTATTAAATCAGCGGCCAGATTAGTACACATAGTGATTCTTAATGAGTCTTTGGAGATACATAAGCAGGGCTGTAAATTAATATAATTTTTGCTTTTTTAAGTGCTTGCATCCTAATTAAAAGGGATTTCAATCGTTGAATTTGTGACAGGCTGTAGCCATCATATCAGCTGCTTATACTGCCGTTTCACTGCAACATGGACAATAACTATGATAGAAGGAAAATCAAAAGTCCCCCTGTTCTCGCTGTTCCTATTCTCACACACACACACACACACACACACACACACACACACACACACACACACACACACACACACACACACACACACACACACACACACACACACACAGTTCAGTCCTGTTATCTATCTCCAACCGTCAGCCTTGAAATTTAAATTGTTATAATGTGACCACCTCTTTTGATGCCAGGATGAGCTAAACTGCACTAGTCCTGTGTGTGTGTGTGTGTGTGTGTGTGTGTGTGTGTGTGTGTGTGTGTGTGTGTGTGTGTGTGTGTGTGTGTGTGTGTGTGTGTGTGTGTGTGTTTATGAAACTGCCCTGCCTCCTGAAGGGATCCTTGTCTTTCTTCTTTGTGTATCACCACAAGGTGCCTCAGTCACACACACATGCACACTGCATCTGCGTTGAATGAAACAGTGACTTCATCTCACAACCCGAGGACTCCCCTGCAGAAATGATTCCTGCCCTTCATTCTCTCTTTCTCTCTCTTTCTCTCCTTCTGCCCCAGAAAATGCAAACGAACAAGAGAAAGAAAAAAAAATGCTATTATGAGATAGAGAGGATGCATCCCACTGTACTATAAATAACCCAGTCAAACTCTGTGTTGCTAAGGCTGGCTCAGCAGCCGCTCTTTCATTATTCCTCACCTCTTTCACTGCCTCCCCCTCCTCCCTCCTTCCATTGCTCCTTCCCTCACTATCTCTCTTTCTTACTCCCAGTCAAAGAGGGAAATTAATAAGAGGGAGAGGAGGGAGGCAGGGCTGTCAATATTCTCGTGCTGTGATGCTGAATGTGTGATTCGCTCCATTGACAACATTTCCTGTCCCCATGTTTACTTGTAGAGTTGTGTGACAACGCTGAGGAGGAAGAGATAAAGTCTTTAAGAAACCCCCATCAGATTCAGTCAGAGATGCAGGTTTTCCTCCTGAGGTTGATAAAGGTGGAGGATTGGAGGAGGAGGTGTTGTCACAAGTAGAGCAGGAACCAGCCAAGATCATGTTAAGTCTGGTTTTCAACCAAATATGACACCTGAAATTTCTGCATGTCAGTCGATATTCTTTAAAAAATAAGTTTAGGGTGGAAGGGTTTCTCCTGATTCGGGTGTATTCAGATATCTATTCATGAACTTGAGCAAAAAGGCGGAGAAGGCAGCGCCATCTGCTGGTTAAAATAAAATGAAAATACGACTAGATGTTTGAATGCTTCTCTCGTTGCCTTTCAGCAGAAGGAATCAAAGGAGGAAGATGACAGAGGAACGAGGGAACTGTCAGAGGAAGAGGTGCGGACACAGATAAAAGAGTATAACGCTCAAGTCTCTAAAAATGGCATGAAACTGGTGAGTTTTGAACAACTGTTGTAGCTGCTGAATGTACTGTGGAATATAATGTCAAACTAACAATGCAACAAAATTCTTTACAACTTCCTCGCTTTCTTTTGATGAATAGAAACAGGAAATTAAGCTGGGACATAAAACATATATAAAAGTAGGAACAAAAACCAACATGAGTAATTAAAAGAGTGAAGGAGATTAGAGCAGAGAGGTATTGATTTGAATTGATTTCTCTACTAAATGATGTGCAGTAAAGTCTCCATTAAAGATGCATGGTATACTATACTAAATAAAAACTTCTATACACATGAAAAGAAAATACTTTTTTTTGTTTTTCCCATTGATAAATACATCAATGACTTGGAAATCACCCATCAGTGAAAGAACACTGGTTCCATGTAGATGTAACTTAAAAGGAATAGTTTGACATTTTAGGAAAATATGGTTATTGGCTTTCTGTTTTAGATCAGAAGATTGATACCGTGTCTGTTTCTCCTGCAGGTTAGCTTAGCTTAGCATAAAGACTGGAAACAGGTGGAAACAGGTGGAAACAGGTGGAAACAGCGTTGTGCTCCATCCAAAGACAACACAATCGTCAAACCAGCGCCTCTTAAGCTTACTTTATACCTTGGTTTGTTGAATTTGTTACCTTTGTACAGAGACAAGCTAACCTCTCCCCCTGTTTCCAGTCTTTATGCTAAGCTAGCTAACGGTGGCTGACAGAAGCTTCATAATTACCATACAGGCGTGAGGGTTGCTATCAGCCTTCTCATCTAGCTCTCGGCAAGAAGGCAAATTAACTGTATTTCCCAAAATGTTAAACTTTAAAGAACCACATATAATACTCCTTTCCAGTCCTGCTACAGTGCACATATTAACACCGAAATGTCTTATTGTCTTCCTCTTTCTCTCTGCGCGCTCAAGGCTTTAGATGGATCCTACACAGGCTTCATTAAGGTCCACCTGAGGCTCAGTCGACCAGTCACAGTCCCCGCTTTCAAGGCAGCAGACTCAGAGCAAGCGTCCAAACCGACGGCGGGCCGCACTCAGGCACCGTCAGATGGCCAGGAAGGGACGGACTGTGGGCAGAGCGAGAAGAGGACATCCTTCTACTTACCAAGTGACTGTGTGAAGCAGCTCCACATCAGCTCTCTGAACACCACCAGGGAGGTCATCCAGGGCCTGCTGAAGAAGTTCATGGTGTTGGACAATCCCTGCAAGTTTGCTCTGTACAGGCAGACGCACCGCGACGGACAGGGTGAGGAAAAAACACCCAGTTACCAGATCATCTGCAGAAGACATGGTTAATACATAGCACTGAATGATCGTTGTGCTGCTTCCCCCCTCCAGATCTGTTCCAGAAGCTTTCTCTGTGTGAGCGCCCTCTTCTTCTGAGGTTGTTAGCAGGGCCGGACGCAGAGCAGCTCAGCTTTGTCCTTAAGGAAAATGAGACCGGAGAGGTGGAGGTGAGATAACACACACACATTTACACAAACGCACAAGTACTTCTACACTTTATTTATTTGTAATATCAAATTATTCTCACAATTTTTTTACATGCTTCATTTGTCATAAAGGGGAATAATGCAGGCTGCTGACGCAATGTTCCTTTCTGTTAGACAATCATAGAAGGCTGGTAGCAAGATCTTTTTAACAGCGGTTTAACAATGTGTCTCTCTCCTTCTCCGACAGTGGCATGCCTTCTCTGTCCCTGAGTTACAAAACTTCCTGGTAATCCTGAAGAAAGAGGAGGCGGAGCGTGTCCGGACAGTAGCGCAAAAATACGCTGCGTACCGACAGAAACTACAACAGGCCCTTCAACAACATGACCCCTGACCCCTTCACCTGTTACCTTACGACCCGAACCCGGGGAGAGACTGACCCTCTGAACGCTGACCCCTTCAAGACCCGTGATCTATTCAGAGACTGGAGCCAGAGCTGAACTTGCCTCCGCCCTCCCTACACATATACACCCAAACATACAGTACATCCACACACAGATGCATACCCCTTTCTCAGGACGCATACAAGCCCCCCTCCCCCCACCACCACCACCACCACCACCACCCACACACCGAGGAGAGAATAAGGGGTTGAAAGTGACGTGAAAGGCTACAGCGTGTGCTGTCTGATAAGCTGATTGGACAGGGCAGTGTTGCCACTCTGACACACCCAGAGAAACATCACAGCAACACAAGATCTGAAAGTACAACTTGAGATCTCATTTGGGAATGATATGAATCATTAGTGTTGTTAAAGATTCCCTCTTCTTCTGCTACTTCTGCTGCTGCTACTGCAAGTGTTACTTATGCATGAGTGTCTCTCAGCTCAGCCCCCTGCACATAGAGCTAGAAGTAAAACAGAAGGCATGATTTCTTTTTGATGGAGGGGACAATCACACAGAGTATTTTTTTTCTTGGAATTGATGTTTAGGGTTATCAGCTGATGTATTCTATCTGTGCTGGATTTGAGAGGGAGGTGTTCGGGGTCAGGGCTGGAGGCTGAAGGCTGCGTTTTGCTTTGGATGCTAGAGCGAGAAAGAATGGAAAGATAAGAAAGTGAGATCCGTTCTCTGATTATTCTCAGGGCGCATGCGTAGAGCAAAGAGAAAACCTGAAGGAGGCAAGAAACTGAATACAACATCCCGCTTTAGCCAACTTTGTCCCAAATCCCTGCCTTTTGTATTTGTTGCTATCATTTTATTTTCCTACTTTAACGCCATGTTAAAAGACCCTGTCAGGTTCTTTGCTGACAGAGAGGTCTTTTTGATCGGACCCAGTTACCAATCCCCTCCCCGGACACAAACCTAAACTCTTCTCAGATGATAACTGTGAATTCATTTTACCTCCCTAAATCCCCATACAATCAACTTTGCATGGACTGCTGAGCGAGGCAATCCACATATCTTTACGGATCTTACACTTTATTGTAAAAGTGATTTTACACTGTTATTATATGGGTTGCATTTGAATGTGAGAATTTTTTTTTTTTTTTTTTTACACCAAAGCTTTGAGGGACAGATCTATTGAGAGAACTTTAAAGGGATAAGAGACATTTTGAAATGTATCTAAATACAGGTGGTGTATGTAAAAAGAAATAAACCAGCTTCTGTTTTTGCACATATAGATGCAGGTCACTGAATAGCCCACATCTGCGTGGGTGGGCATGCATTTCTGCTTCTCTTTTCTTTTTATCTCTCAACGTTACACCCCAAAAAAAGAAACAAAAAGTATATAAAGTTCATGATAATGGCTATGATGTACCAATGACGTGTTTGCAATGCATATGTATTATGTAGACACTGGAAAAAAGAGTGAAAAGGTTTAACTTTGTTGTTATTACAATGACTTTTTAATATTCTTTTGGTATCATTCCTACTGGTTAGTGTGTGTGTGTGTGTGTGTGTGTGTGTGTGTGTGTGTGTGTGTGTGTGTGTGTGTGTGTGTGTGTGTGTGTGTGTGTGTGTGCACCCATCTAGGGCAGGGAGAATAATGTGAATTGTGTTTTATAATGAGTGTGTGTGTGTTATCAGCGCTCCCTCATTGGGCCTCACTTATCAAGAATTGAAACATGCATTGAGTGCATATGTAATATAACACATTACAACTGCAAATTAGGTTGTTTTGGAAAAGATATCTGGCATGCATGTATCTTAAAAGGAATGCATTGAACCAAAGGATTTTACTGTAATCATTTCCGACACATTATTCATCTTTTTTTTATGTAACACATTAGAAATACTGATAAATGAGGCCCGTCGTCCATCAGCACATGCTTCTCTGTTGATCATTTTTAACACCACCACCCAAAGCCCAAGCTGTTCCTGCTGGCAGTGCCTTTTGTTTCATGTGCCCCTGTGGATCTATGTAAGGTGTGTTTCAGCACACAGGTGCCTGAGTGTATGTGTGGGTGCTTTTGCATGTGTGCAAATCTGTGTTTCTTGGGTGGTGTTGTACATGTCCTTGTTTCTTTCTTTCCAAAGCCCTTAATATATTTGTCTTTCCAACAAACCCTCTGTATGGGTCGGCGCGTGTGTGTGATTGTGGTGCGTGTTATTTATTTCATGGTCCACCTCATCCATATGATATTATCTCAAGGATGATGAGACTTGATGCTTTTTTTCCTGCAATTTATTTTGTTTAATTTGAAGAAGTGTGTGTATAAATATAGCAGTAGAACTGTACAGAATATCACAATGAAATAAAAAAGGTCATCCCTTTATTGAAATGTTCTCAGACCCTTGTGTTTTGCTTCGACGTCGTTTTCACTGAAGAACATACAGCAATATAAAACATTACTCGCCTGCATCTTAAGTCTGTCTCTGCATCATGATGAGGCCCAAAATGGTTCCCTGTGTAAGAGTCTTCTACCCTAACATGAGCAGGAAATCACATCATGTAGACACTTATTACATCACATAGAACATCTAGACGTATAAGAAATCCTGAAGAGATCCCTCTTAGTTGGCTTGACAGAAAAGGCTTTTTCTTTTGTTCTTTAGTACAGGAAAAAAGATCAAGAATCTACATTAGTTTAACTTCTCTGTGTTGGTCTGTCCAGCAAACGTTTATTTGAGCTAGACACTTAATTCAAACCATCTAGTAAATCAATAATTTGCTGTTGTTACTGCTATTATGTGCACATCATCATCATCATCATCATATTGTAGACAGTCAAATGTCATAAAATCTAACCACAGGCACTACAATCTTCTGTCTTTCATAATTGTAGTGCCTATGGATTAGATTTATTTATTCATATCTTAATAGAGACACTAAATGCATCATTAAGTGATTCAATTATTTTAACAGAGCATATTGTCCAGACATGCCCGAAGTAGAAATTGCTGAGCTTTTCATTTGGTGTTTCCTTCACCAGAAGCAAGCTTCTGTTACTGTCAACTCACCAGCAGGTGGCAGTATCTCATCTAAACTGCAGGTACTATTTTATCATGCGGAATGTAAGCCGTGTTTGTCTTTGTGCAGATGCACTTGTGTGTGGGATTTTGTGACCATACGTTGTGTTTTGCTCGATACGATAAAACACTTTGTTGCAGTGACACAGTTTGACACGATACTTTCTCTGATATGGTGTGTTTTCAAAGGGGCATTCAAAATGAGGTGTTAGACTAATAAACCCCCACAGGTGTCAGTGTCTGTCACAGGCTCTGAGACCAAATACAGACAGAACTCACAACCCCCACAAGGACCTGGAGGTAGCTTTGCACCTGGTCCGCTCTCCTGCTGTGCTTGTAAATTCACTGGCTGTGATTAACCACCTGTTAATCCACAAAATTAAACCTTGATCCCCTTTAAGAAAGGGTAATAAGCAAATATATTTTTTGGCATTGTCGCCCTACTCTCTCTGTACACCACCATCTAAGAATAATCAGCATAGCCAGGCTGCCCTTAAGGGCCACCTAAAACTGTGTCAGTATTCTTATTTATGGCAGCAAATACAGACAGACCCCTCTTCTCACCTCTGAGAAAGAGCTAAGATTAGCATGACCCTCTGCCAAGCATGTATCACTGTCTGAATTTAGACTGTTCCCCTTCTCATGCCGGCCCGGTCTCACTCCGTCTGTCCTCTGCCCTGCCCCTAACTATATCTATCCCTGTATAGATCTCCATACCTTCTCCGGTTTCAGTCCAGGTTTCAGCTTTCCCGACAGGGTACTCAAAGAAAATAACCAACAGCAATGTGAGGGCCTAAGGTGAGCTCCTGTTTGGTCTATAAAAAGTAAAAAACAAAGAGAATAAA